>NC_079168.1:81985439-81995439 GCF_947568905.1 Ostrea edulis
TCTATACTGGTCACTTTAACAAGTTAACTTGACATACAGTGGGTATAGACACTGTCTTTTAATTGTGTCGCCTGCGTTACGCAGTGGCGACATATAGGGATCACTATCCGTCGTCCTGCGTCGTCGTCTGGCTCTGGCGTCGTCGTCGTCACAAAAAATTTCTGTCACAGTTTTCTCAAGAACCACATGGGGCAACTCCCTGATATTTGGCACAGAGCATCAGTGTGGCCAACTGTATTGTGTAATACATTTTCGAATCTGTCGCTTATCAACTTCCTGTTTGCCGGGACTTAGAATTTTTTACAGCAAAAAAAATTCTGTCACAGTTTTCTCAAGAACCACATGGGGCAACTTCCTGATATTTGGCACAGAGCATCACTGTGGCCAACTGTATTGTGTAAGACATTTTCGAATCTGTCGCTTATCAACTTCCTGTTTAGTGACAAAAACCATTTCAATAATTTACTTTTTCAACATTATACGTGATATATTACATATAGAATGAACTAGCAGGCGACACATGTCTTCCGGGGAAGACTTAAAGGACACATCTCGTGTTTTCAAAGTATACAAAATTATATGCATTTTGTCTTCCTTATGCTTATAGAAATTAATTGTAATAGTTCGTTCACTGAAGTATTGCGATAATTAGCCACAATATGGACTGAAATCTAAGCCCCGATTTCAAAAAGCCTAGTTAATTAGATAGGTAGTCACGTGGTACAGTGACGTCATATGCGACCTTCGTCGATCAACTTGTTGTAATAGTAGTGTTAGATATTTTTAAAAACTCGGGTTTTAGGGGCCTAATTTATTTACCATGGATAACATTTATTTCGATGTTGACAAATTTCCCGAGTCTTATATCTTTTAGCCACCAGTGCATACAAATAGCGACCCAAATGTAGCGAGGAAAGCGAGTATGAAATCTGCATAAATTTGCGAGTAAATAATGTTTACATGGGATCACTGTCTAAACACTATTTGGTAATGCCATTTCTGTAAACAACTGTAATTAGCATTGTTGCTTTTCTAAAATAAACAGAGCAATTATTATTAAATTTATTTTTGGAGAAGTTAGATAGGCCTAAATTATAATACGATTACGTACATGTAGCATTGACAACTAGGCCTACCGTCACGGGTGCATTTCGGGGAAAAAATATATAATAAAAATGTTCAAAGTTATTGTGAAAATCACAATACTTTTAAATTATATTATTCAAGCTCAATTTTATTAATCATTATTTTTTGTTATCTACACATTGTTACTTAGGAAGTGGGAGCGCGGCGTGCTGTTGTTGTAAACACGTACGCGTTCCTTTAAAAAAAAAAAATGAAAGCATTATAATTCAATTCAAAGTTGGGAAATATCATATTTTATTATTTATAATTGAAAGTTCTATTATCTTTTATCTTTAAATTTCTTTTTTAAAACTACCAGTTGGTAGACACTGCTAGCAAAGTTCTGCCTATATGGTGTTACAAGGTGAAGGTCAGTTGGTGCGAGTGTGTATTGAATTTGAGAGCAGAACGGAAAGCATATGCGGTAGGCCTATATGTAACAGTGCGAAGCTTCGATAGAACCATTTTCTCACAGTTTATATACGTCTTTGTCCAAGAGCTTGTTTGAAAAAGTATAGGGACAAATTCTACTGGGTTTTTTTTTATGGCAAAGTCGTTGTGCACAACAAAAAATATTCACGTCTTGTCCCTCATACCTTCCTTCGAAAATTGAAAAAAACACAGTCCAAATCATCTCTACTGACAGCAAGTACACCCTTAAACGGCACACAACACCCCAATGCAGTGTTATTTACAAGCCGTTAATGTGATAATTGTTTGTTTGTCAATTAAATCTAATCTGTTTATGAAATGGCTAACAAATGTTTTCAAATCTTCTCGCTCGAGGTCGCATATGACGTCACAGATAATGGCGCGTAAAATATCGAAGAAAATATGCATATCGCAAGATTTGAATTTCATCGCAATCAAACTCGAAAACTACGCAAACTGTTTCTTTTAAAACACATGTAAAGTAGTTTTAGGCATGAAATGAATTAATTTTGCTGAAAAAATTAAAAAGTTTAAAAACACGAGATGTGTCCTTTAATACTGCGTTCATAGTGTGGGATTCTGTTCTCATTTTTATACCCCACACAACGAGTTATGGAGGGTATAATGTTTTCTGATCCATCCGTCAGTCCCTTTCTTTTCAGCACAACTCCTTTGAGATAGCTCAACAGAATTTCGTGAAACTTTGTAGTTAATAAGGACTCACTATGTAGATTTGCATATTCCCAGGAAATTCTGATTCATTAATTTTTCTGGGAGTTATGCCCCTTTGAACTTAGAATTTTGAGCCTATCTGTCCTGTTCTTGCAGTAATGAACAACATTACCATTCATTATGACACATTGTCAAGCAATGTTCGAGTGTGGGTGTGTGAGCTTGCTCACTTTTTCTTTCATTGCTTATACATTTATCGAATTTTTTGATGTGTGGTGTGTGTTGTTTTTGATTATACGAAATTTAACAAGGATATTCTTAATAATCATGTATTGAATGCTTTTTCCTAGACTGAATGATTCATTTCAAGTATATTTTAATTGTTGTAATATATTATTGAAATTCTTTGATTCATTGAATACAAGACAAGAGGGGCAAAGGCCAAGAAGATGTTATTGGATTGTTGTTCGAGTACAAGGATGTTTTTCTTGAAAAAGAAATCTAAAAAATTTATTATGTGACAACAATTATGCAGATATTTAAATGTCAGTTTTTGGAGAGGGGACAATTTGATCAAAACAAGGAAAAGAGAAATACTGTGATAATCTTGTAAATCATAGACTTGATAAGGGGAAAAAATTCAAATTATAGAACTTTATGGTGATTCATATATTTTCTTTAAACACACAAATGGGAAAAAGATTGCAGAGCCACATTAAGTAATAAAATTGCACTAATTCACATGGTTTATTGTGATTTAAATGGTAGCATGATTGAGCTCAAAAAGATTTTTGTTCAGTTTTCATCCTTGCATATACCTCTCTATTTGGTACAGATAATGTATGGGTTTTTTTTTTTCTGTTGTAGGGGAATAGGGGGCATTCCGATGCACCTCAGAATAAGCCTGTTGCATGGGGAGTATGTCTTAGGAGAGAACAGCCAGCCGTTCCCAACGGTGCCAGAAATGGTGGACTATTACACGCGGCATGATTTACCCGTTCAAAATGCCAGTCACATTAAACTGCTTCATCCAATCGCAAGACCTCGAATGTGACCTCTGACCTGAGGCTATTTCATGTGATGACTGGTGCTTGTTAGTGATGCCTAAATACCTGTTAGTCATAATAGTCGAGGATATTTATTCTGATGTGATGAATGTGTGTTCCTTCTGCTGCCAAAGTTGTCACTATTTTCTTTGTATTGTTAAATTCTGTGTATTTGTTAGTGATTTTGCTCTCTCCTCGAGATGGTATGAAATTATTATGCAATATTTTTAAAGTGTTTTCAGATGTTTTAACTGGTTAGTATTTATATGTGATAAATTCCTTCAAGAGAATGTTTTAAGACCCATTTACCTTTTGTGAATTACTTTTATTCTCCACATTGGCCCAGCATTACTATCCCCCCCCCCCCCCTGTTATTGGTCATGTGATTACATGAACTGTACATGCACATATTTTTATTTTTGTTGATGTATGCAAGTGTCATTGGATGAAGACAATAGTATTTCTTTATGGGACCAATAAGTGATTTTGACCTAGTGATCTGTTTGATTTGAAATCACGACAACAACACTGACTGCATAAGTATGAATAATCGAACCATCTAAACTATTTTATTTTCATAACTCTGAATCACTGATTGTCAATTTTAACTTACGGCAGTGTCAGAATTCGCTTAATCTACCATCTGCTTAAATACCTGATTCATGGCTGTAGATTTTTCTAGAATTTGTGACCTAAATTAGAAAGCATTAGAATATGTTGGATATATCTTGTGAAAGTATGGGGCAATTAATAGATAAAATACAGTATTTTTTCCAGTGTAAAATTTTAAGTCTAATTGTATGGGTGTTAGTATGTTGCAATTTGTTTGGTCAATTCAAACATGTTTTGTAAACATTTTAAATAATACTCTATGCTATGCTTTTGGCTGATTTGTCAATCACAAGACAATCAGGTAAAATGATAAGATTATTTTGGGTATACAGTCCTCGGGCCGGAGGTGACTTGTCCTGGGCTCATAGTGTGTCACCATATTTACAATTTACTGTACATGGTTAAAAATGCAATACTTTTGTTAAATCGTGAAGAGAACAATTATAAAAGCTTTTGGTGCTTTACAAACACTGTATTTTACAAGTTGAAAAATGTTTGTTCAAGTGATGTTTCTGATTGTAAACGATGATGTCGCATGCTACTGGTGTTTAAGACTATTTCATTCGTGGACGTGTACATAGGAAAATCTCCATAGAGGACCTCTTTGTAATGTTATCTCCGACACTTCGGAGGACATGACAGCTTTAACACTTCCTGTGGATTGTTGAATACTCTGTGTTAGTTTATAATATGAACAACCAGCTTTAACGTCATTCTTGTGATTTTTGCCAAAAAAATGTTCATTTCTACACATGATGTGTATCTATCTATGCTGAAATAAATGTAATTCATTTTTTATTTTTGTATTTACTCTAAAACAGTTCCTTTTTCCGTCTGGAAATTTCCTCGTTACTCCATTCAACAAAGGAGGAAATTAATTCTAATTTTTAGGGTTTAAATCTCACACAAATGTCTAATGCTGATAGAATTGTGAAAAAACATTATATTTTTTTTCACCCGAGTCACTTGGGTGACCTATTGTGATTGGTACAGTGTAGGTTTCTCTTGATTTCCTCTCCGAAAGTACTTAGCCATTTTTCATCAAATTTGATATAAAAACATCCTTTTAATTTCATGGTCACTGCATCCCCGAGGCCTTGGAGGTTGGGTCAAAACAAGCTATATGTACATATAGTCATGATAAGGAATTCAAAATATCTTTAAATCAGGGAATAAGTATTTTCTCAAATAATTTACAGATATTTTGAAATGCAACAAACATAATGAACATGTCTTTTCTTTAAAGTTTGAATTTGTGAAAGATCTGTTCATCATATTAATGTACAGTGTATGTATGTGTGTGTGTATACAACATCCCCAGAAACAGAACAAACTGCCAAAACCCCAGAAACAAAACAAAATGCCTAAACCCCAGAAACAAAACAAAATTGTCATAATCCCTAACATCAGCACAAACTTCCAAAACCCCAGGGAATGGAATAAACCGCTTGCCCAGCACTTGCTCAATTTACAATTAGTGATAAAAGGATATTCATTGGTATATAGATATAAGAGTTGCAATTTTACAATTCCTTCCTATATATAATTGATTCACAATAATTGATATAACATTTCACAAGCATGGAGCTGGAGTGATTGTTACAAACAGACCACAAAGTGTTTCTGAAATCTAAGTCAAGACGGTCATGTGTAGAAGTTATCTCCCTTTTATCAGAGTCTCTCAAATGTCTGGATCCACCATCAGAGCTTTTCTTACATCTACGCTGGTGCGTTTGGAAAACATTAAAAAACAGTCATTGAAACCATGGTAATTGTGTTTACCTTCAAACACAATGGTGTTCAAAACTTTTTAAAAATCTTTCAAATGATTTACTGGGGAAATCAATCGAGACAAACTTTGAGGACGGGAAATATAATTCTTGGCTGTTTCCACTCGGACAATTTCAAAATGTTTCAGGATGTTGTAGTTATGTGGGCTGACCATAGGAACGCAATCATTAACACCTCAGTCCGTAACACTGCGCATGTAGACATTGGTTATAGAGAAGTTCGTTAGACTGAAGGCAGCGAGATTTAAATATTGTACTCTAAACCATTGAAAGGTGAAAACATCTTTTCAAATGAAAAGAAAGATCAAAGTCTCTTATTAATATTAGAACTATTGACGTAGATCTTCCACAATGTTTGAGTTTGATCATCAGACCCTGTGATTGGCCCACTGCTTTCTTTGATATTTGGAAATGACAAACTTTCCATAACACTTATTTTGCATGATACTTTCAGTATAGAAACATTAATTGATCAATCTGGTGTGGGTCTTTCTAAGGGGTACACAGTGACGGAAGGAATCGATATTTGTCATGTTGCTGAACGCCGGGTTTTGTCTAGATTGAAGAAAGTGTGATTTTGTGAAGACTTTCTTGACCAGTCCATGAATTTCCGGAAAAATCAAAAACTGCAGATGTCTCTTTAAAGTGTGTTATAGGACGTCGACGCAAGATGACGTGCTGTGGTTACGCCTCCTGGTGGGCCAAAATCTCCTGGGGGTGCGTGATGCTGGCATCTATCTTCCAAGTGGTGGCATGGTCCACTCCCTCGTGGATGATAGGAACAAGTGGAGGCACGACCACGAGGGTGGGACTGTGGAAGACACGCACGTGCACTAGTGTGTGTTCGGAGACATCGACTGATATTTCGTACAAAAACGGTTAGTTTGTTCACATTCAGTATATCACATAAACAGGGGTCACACACAGAGCATGGAGATGGGGTGGTCGTAATTTGCTTCATGTAGTACCTGTCCCCGCAAAAAAATAACCACCCCCCACCGGATTATACAAAGAATCCTACAATGAAGGTGAAGGTTGTTAGTTTGTTAAAGCTGACATGAATTAATAAATACGTACACCTTTCTCATCTTATCCGCCATATTTCTCTCAGATAGCCTAATTTACTCTACCCGTATATACCCCAAATGTGATTGTCACACCTGAGTGATTTTTCTAGGTGGACTCGACCAGTGCACATCTCCGATAGTAATATATAGGGAATGAGAAACAAATAAAATAACATTTTAAAACATTATGCTTTGCTCAAAATTACAAAATATTGATTGTATACTAATGTAACATTCTGGAAGTTTAGATAAGTTAGACAAAAATACAAACAAAAAAACTAACAACTTTTCTTGCATACTTGCAAGTGCATGCAAGTATTTGCATTTTCTAATAAAATAAATGCGGATAAATCATTTGCCAATTACATACTGATAGAATGGAATAGGCAAAGAGCATAAAATATATTATTTATATCAATTCTTGCAAAATAAAGGTGCATGCCATATGCATAATATGCAATGCACAAGGTATAATCGCCAAACAAAGTATCAAATACGGGCGTCTATTCAACGGGTATCGGAGACGTGCACTTACCGAAAATATTAGATTCTCTTTATTCTGATAAATCCACGAAACAAAATGATAAACTCCATTTGTATCTCGTTAGAACTTTACAACACGTTGTCATTCCATTATACAGACTGCGACACACTTCACCCGTGCCAAACAGGGTGTCTTCAATCAGGGGAGATGTCAGAGTCGAAAATTTTTCCTGTATTGAATGCTTGTCTGGTCGAGGTTTTGCAGTTTATAGAAATCGGGAATCTAATATCTGGTTGGATATATTGCGTGCACAATTCAAAATTTCTCGATGATCATATGCAAACTTGGATATACAAATAAGGGAATAATGATCGAAAATATACATCTGTGTGCAAATGCGTGTATTACATTTGCAATCCATAATAAACAGTTCATTACACAAAGACACATATGAAAGGAAATTTATAAACGAAAATATAGTTTTGTTGTCTCTTTTGGAACCACATAATTATTTACGGTCTCTGTATGTCCATATTCAGAGAGAGAGAGAGAGAGAGAGAGAGAGAGAGAGGCGACCGTCCTACTTCGATTTATAATACATATATATCATTTCACAGAAGGAAAGAAAATTGATCACTTATATAAATGTAAGCTTACAAGCTATAAAAATTTCCAGCTATTTAAAAATTTGTGATTGACAATATATTGGAAACTTACAGGAGTTGATGCTTATAATTGAAATCATTACAAATTTTAAAAAAAAGAATATTAGTTTGAACTGTACATGTAGAAAATACTGACTTTGTATGTTAGAATAACGGGGGAAAAGTAAATTGTCAAAAAAAGTGGGAAAAGCAGACCAGCCTTCCTGCCCACCCCAACCCCCTGTTTTCGTGCCTGAAACAACATATCAATTCGTGTTGAAAGAAAGGTGCATATTTACATTTCATTAAATTCCAAAGGAGCTCGAAATTATGTGTTCCCCTATTAATTATTTTGTATGCAAGATTCGTTCCCGAATTTAGAATAATGCTTTCAGTCAGAGCAGAAATGAATTCATTTTGAAGTACATCTAGTTTGAATGCAAATGTTGGGTTCCTTCTTTTAATTTCATCAGACTCATTAGAAACCCCTCTCCCAAACTATGCAGCTTTGTTTTTATTGATATCTAAATCGGTATAAATGAATCCGGATATAAATTATATAATGTTTTTCGTGATCATATAGATATTGATACTGATAATGAAAAAAGAAAATGTTTATACTCTTGCCTTTTGCATATCCTACTAATACATTACAGTATATTGACATTGTATCATATCAAATAAAACCTCAACACGAATTTTACTGATTTATGCATACTAACATCTTATCGAATACATTTGAAATTTCTACATACAGCGGTATGGCCATTGCGCCAGATCTACGAAATGAAAATATTTATGAATAACAATCACGCCTCAAAGTATAATCATTATGGCATGTTACAGAAACGTTAAAACACACAAATTGAATTTATGTATTCATGAATGAAGTTCCTACGCTTGAAAATATCTTGGTCTTTATGCATTTTGTTTTGTGATTTTGGTTTACCATTCCTTACACTGTGTAAATGAAGGAAAACTTGGTAAAGGGTACAATTCTACATGCACCATACAATTATAGTATACATGCATGTGTTTCAAAGCAAAATGTACATGTAATAACCAGACATGTATCGTCATTTTTCATGGGGGGGAGGGGGGGGGGGGTTGTTACAACAGGGGTAAAATGGAAAATTGGATTCTTCAAAATATCTTGCCATTCAAAATAATAATCTAAAAAGATGAACGAAAACAGCAATAAAATAAAACAAAACACCCAAACAAACCAAGATGTTTTGTCCGATGTTCAAAGTCCTAATGTGGGGGTGAAGGGTTAAAGAGTCTTTTACTTTGACTACCTCAATAATTTACCCCTACACTTCATTTTCTTCAATCGTTGGGGGTCGGATGGGGTGGTTAGAGTCCTCTACTATGAGTGCCTCATATCTTCATTTTCTTAATTGGTGGTGGTGTGTGTCTTCTACTATTATATCAGAACTTTCAAGCTGGGGTAAGTGGGGGAGGGGTTGTCACTCAATGTATCTTTTAATTGCATTACAAACTAACAAACAATGGATATTGGTATTAAAGGTGGGTGACAGACACTCTTGTCCTCTCCCCTTGATGTTTGATAACGACGCATAATATGATAAACTCGATTATTACATTTTGCATTAGTACAATTTGCGTCGAGTTCGACGCAGAATGAAATAACGCAAAATGGCATAGATATATAAGATCTATTGAACACCAAATTAGCATAAAATGAAGTAATTGAAAATAATATTATTTAAAAATATGTTCAATTTTTTAATTATTGCGTGCTTTAAATGAATCAAATAAATCTGTGTTATCAATTAATGAGAGCAATATTGAGTTACTAGTATTGTTCTCTTTTTATTGAATTAACGATATCAGTTGTCTTAATACGATTATTACAAGATCATCGGTTCTCTCTCTCTCTCTCTCTCTCTCTCTCTCTCTCTCTCTCTCTCTCTCTCTCTCTCTCTCTCTCTCTCTCTCTCTCTCATCCCATACACTCGTACAGTGTTGTATATGCAAATTTATGTACCTAAATAATTTCCTGATTTATAAATCTGCAATACTCTGAAAAGTAAATCATATGGTATAAGGATTCATGTACAATACAGGGTAAATATTATACTTTGATACTTCCCCTGATTGAAGA
>NC_079168.1:82000439-82132939 GCF_947568905.1 Ostrea edulis
TAATGTTGTTTTTCATGGACAATCTATGACAGAATTAGGCCTATTGCAGCCCTGTTTCTGTTGATGGGAATGGTCACGTGGTTCGTGTACGTCACAAGTCCCTGGGACGTGTCCTACTCACTCGGGTTTAGCGTCATCGCCCTTGTTTTAATGATCATCGCCGGACTACTTCTCATACCAGACGTTGACGAAGAACATTCCTACAGATTTTGTACAGACTGTTTCCATCACCACTCAGATGGCAGATCGAAAAGTCGGTCAGTGTCACCAGACTTCCATAGCGACAGATTCAGGTACCGAAACGACCGGTCCGCAGCTGTAACAGCCCAGTCCGAATACAACCAGACGCCACGACCAATGATGACACCGGTGGAAAATGCTGGAAATGGTGGAAAGTCCTACAGACCTGCTACATTTAACAACATATCGGCTACAACGCTACAGAGAGATCGTGTGGGCTTCTAACAACAACCCTGTCTATTTGTTTTGTTTTGGGTTGTTGTTTTTTTTAATTTTGTTTTGGCTAGTCCCTTTACTGATACCATTTTTAGCTTGCCGGTGCCAAAGTCTAGACGCCATTTGTCATATCAGTATTTATATTGATGTGATGTAGATTAAAGCTTGTTCAGATTTATATTTTTATTACACATGTCCTGCTTTTTTAAAGTGTCGGTTATAACCCACCCACAGTGTCGTGACCTTTCCAGTGCTTGTGTGTATATATATATATATATATATATATATATATATATAAAATTATATTTGTTAAAACTTCGGATATATATATATATATATATATATATATATATATATATATATATATATCTCCGAAGTTTTAACAAATATAATTTTAAATACAAATTGCAAACCTGAAGTTTTGAAAGTCCTGTATGATGTATGGTGAACTTTACAGTAAATTAGATGTTAGTATTGCATCTTGCAAGGAAAAGAAATCGGAATTTGATAATGGTTGTAATAATGATTAGTGAAATGTTGTTTCTGGAATAATTATCAAATGTACAATTCGACTCAGTGCTCCAATAGTACGCCGATAGTTTAGTGACTAGCGAAACTCGGCAGCTTTTCAAATGAGAGATTTGGACTCCTGAAGATAAGATCACATTTCAAACATCTAATTGTTTAAAGAAAAGAAAGCTAATCAAACGCTTGTCAGGTTTTTAGAACACTGGGAGAAATGACGTGTAGCAGTGTTGCCCGGGATCACGTTTCATTTTCAGTTTGTTATCTGGCATTGTAATGTTCTGCCCTCTAAGTATCAAGGAAGCAATGAAAACAGCTTCAATATTGTAAACAATGGGATGTTGCGGGGACGCTTCTGGATGGGCCAAAATCGGTGTTCTTCTGTTGCTGTGCGCCACTGGTCTTCAATTGGCAGGATATCTGACCAACAACTGGATGACGTACAACACAGTCAAGGACACATATGACCTCCGCGTGGGACTTTGGTGGTTCACAAACTGCTCCGGTGGGGCTTCCTGTCACACCGAGAACACGCCCTCCCAGTACCTATCGTGTAAGTATGGGGTGCTGAAAATTAATTCACAAGAAACTGGTATTGAATTGTATCATTTAGGCTAATATCCCCCTGTTCAAATCAACTTCATTTATTGGATAAATCACAATGTTCGTCAGGTCAAAATTATACAACTTGCCCGCCAGCACAAAATTTAAAAAAAATTGTCACAATAGTTTATGTATTTTGAGTAAATTATTATCTCCAAAACGTAGTTCAAGTCAAGGTACCAGTGTTAAATTAATCATAGTGGAAAAAGTTATACCACGATAAGCAAAATACCAGGACTTTCGGAAAATCTGACAAAATATATTCGTGTGGCCGTCCAATAGGGTTAAAAAAAAATAAAAAACTAACCCCACCCACCCACCCCAAATACCCACACGCGGACATAGAACAGGAAGGGTTACCAATGGTATATAACCCAATATGTTCGTTTAATGTTTAAAATGTAAACTTTTCTTGAAGGTAAGCTTAAATTCTAAATAAACATTACAAATACTTCTGGCGCCGTGACTATAATTTGAGAAGTAATCTTTAAAATGAACAAATCTATATAATATTGTGATTTATATTTTTGGGTTGAATGGAATTTAAGTTTAGATTAGATTTCAAATATTACGTCAATATCTTGTATATCTCCAAAGATTTATGTCAAATGATTGTTTACCTCTTCCATTCTCAGTCAGGTTAGTCGATCCATCTATGGACAACATTATATTATAGTTTTTTGGGGTTTTTTTCTTCAATTGTACCTTTACCCACCACTTAAATCTATATCATGTTCATTCTGCTTATTTTTCTATACTGTAATCCAGTTTAAGAGAATAAAGATGTTGTCAATGATTGTAGTGTGTGACGGAGTGGCGAGGATTTCATCGAAAGCAAGGTGTTTTTTTTTTTTTACTTGTGTAGATGGTCAAGCGCGCTGGTCACACACTGCTAGACTTGGTTCAGTTCAATGAATCCTGAGTGAAAGTATCCTCTCTCTCTCTCTCTCTCTCTCTCTCTCTCTCTCTCGTGAATATCATTTTGGCTGGCCTGATTTCTGGACACAGTGTATCATGATATAGTATTTGGGGTGTGTTACATTTAAGACTCGTCAATCTTACAAATTCTTATGTTACACGCTCATGAAAGACTTTCAACTTTATAAGGATGTCAGTGTATTGCCGACATTGTCAGATGTTTAAATCAAATTCAGTCGATCGCCGACATCAAGTTGACGTGTTTAATTAAGCAGAACTCTTTCTGTAGAGTCGTTTTCATTCCACTGAATAGTCGCCTTTGTATTTATTGTATACTTTTTACAAAGGAAAGGATTTATAAGTCCGAATAAAACAGAAATACGTGTCTGTTGACGTTCTTGAAATGGCCATTGCATAATCAAGCTTATTCAAACCATCTCACTATGTGCAAAGCCATAAATTTTGTTTATGGTTAATTCAGACAGTTTAGAAATACATTCATTTAGAGATTTATTATATCGATAATGCAACCAGTAAATGAAATTGAATAAACACTTCCTACGAGAAAATGATTTAAAAGCATTTTGAAATACATGTATAGGGGTATTCAAAATGGAACCCATCCGACATTTTGTCAAATAAAGTGATGGGCAACTACACAAGCTTGTGGTGTAGAGATGGAAAATGAAACACGTGTAATGATAAACCATATAATAACATAAATATCCCCACTTATTACACATCTATAGAAAACATTAATTACATGAATATCCCCATTTATAACGAGTTTATAGAAAACATTGATAACATGAAAATCCCCATTCATAACAAGTTTATAGAAAACATTAATTACATGAATATCCCCATTTATAACAAATTTATAGAAAATATAGATAACATGAATGTCCCATTTATAACGAGTTTATAGAAAATATTAATTACATGAATATACCCATTTATAACAAGTTTATAGAAAACATCTATTATTTGAATATTCCCATTTATAACAAGTTTATAGAAAACATCAATTATTTGAATATTCCCATTTATAACAGGTTTATAGAAAATATTGATAACATGAAAATCCCCATTTATAACGAGTTTATAGAAGACATTGATAACATGAAAATCCCCATTTATAACGAGTTTGTAGAAAACATTAATTATATGAATATCCCCATTTATAACGAGTTTATAGAAAACATCTATTATTTGAATATTCCCATTTATAACGAGTTTATAGAAAATATTGATAACATGAATGTCCCATTTATAACAAGTTTATAGAAAACATTAATTACTTGAATATACCCATTTATAACAAGTTTATAGAAAACATCTATTATTTGAATATTCCCATTTATAACAAGTTTATAGAAAATATTGATAACATGAATATCCCCATTTATAACAAGTTTATAGAAAACATCAATTACATGAATATTCCCATTTATAACAAGTTTATAGAAAACATTAATTACATGAATATCCTCATTTATAACAAGTTTATAGAAAACATTAATTACATGAATATCCTCATTTATAACAAGTTTATAGAAAACATTAATTAGGCTACATGAATATCCTCATTTATAACAAGTTTATAGAAAACATTAATTACATGAATATACCCATTTATAACAAGTTTATAGAAAATATTGATATCATGAATATCCCCATTTATTACAGGCTTATAGAAAACATGAATTACATGAATATCCTCATTTATAACAAGTTTATAGAAAATATTGATTATATGAATATACCCGTTTATAACAAGTTGTAAGAAATTATTGGTAACATGAATATCCCCATTTATTATAATTATATAGAAAACATTCTAAAATAACATGAATATCCCCATTTATTATAATTATATAGAAAACATTCTAAAATAACATGAATATCCCCATTTATTATAATTCTATAGAAAACATTCTAAAATAACATGAATATCCCCATTTATTATAATTCTATAGAAAACATTCTAAAATAACATGAATATCCCCATTTATTATAATTCTATAGAAATCATTCTAAAATAACATGAATATCCCCATTTATTATAATTCCATAGAAAACATTCTAAAATAACATGAATATCCACATTTATTATAATTCTATAGAAAACATTCTAAAATAACATGAATATCCACATTTATTATAATTCTATAGAAAACATTCTAAAATAACATGAATATCCACATTTATTATAATTCTATAGAAAACATTAATCAGGTAATAAAAGGAAAAAATACAGCATAAACTGAAAATAGACTTAAGTCAAAATGTTGATTACTTGTCTTACCATAACATTTATTACAAGTCTATAGGAAACATTGATAATATGGATATCCTCTTTTATTATTTATTTATTATTAAGTCTATAGAAAACATTAATAACAAGAATATCCCCATTTATTATAATTCTATAGAAAACATTCTAAAATAACATGAATATCCCCATTTATTATAATTCTATAGAAAATATTCTAAAATAACATGAATATCCCCATTTATTATAATTCTATAGAAAACATTCTAAAATAACATGAATAGACTTAAGTCAAAATATTGATTACTTGTCTCCTGCGAGTTATCTAGCATAGATGTTTGAAGAAAGAAAAAAAAAACTGCTTGTTTATTTTTTTTTTAAAAATCAAATTCAAACATAGACAATGTACTGAAAATTTTATTTGTTACTGAAATTCATTTCAATAGTTAACTGGATAACTTAATTAAATCTTTTTTCGGTTTATGATCTTGAGGCCAGATCTCATATGCTTACAATTTATGTTCAATCTTGAGATTAATTCTGGATAAACCAAAAAAAAAAAACAACCCAAAAACTGCCAACATCCAGATCCTATGGTTGATCTCCCTTGTCGTTGCAGTTGATGTCACCCTAGTGAGGTCGTTTGAGGGAGCGGCGGGGGGTCTGATGTTTATATGCCTCGTCGTCGGTGGATTTTACGTGGCCACTGAGAGGTGCCGAACCAGGGCTGTGGCCGTGGCATTACTGATTCTGACACTGCTAGCAGGTAGGTTCACACACGCACACACATACACACACACACGCGCGCGTGCGCGCGCGCATGCACACACACACACACACACACACACACACACGATACCTTTATGCCGATAGGTAAGTTTCATCAATTGTGATATTGGTACTTTGAAATCCTCAACCGCTGGATGTGTTAGAAGAAACACTAGGATAAGAAGGGGTTTTAGATAGAAGATATATGACCACAGAGAGAGAGATATAAATAAATAGCTAAATACCATCTTCATAGTGTTATTTACATCATCGGGTGGGGTGGAGGTTACAAGAACCCTGTTAAATAAAATGCATTGCTGTATTTTCAGAGAAAACATTCTAGAAAACCTCATGTGGTTCTCTTAAGAATAATCAGTTCACAGTAGCTGTTGGTCGTACGGCTATACAAGACCACGAATACTTTTTGTTATTCATTTAATGCAACACTTTTGCAATTCATGACAAAAAACAAAAATAGGTAGATGCACTACATTTTCAAAAACTTGAAGGATTTTTAACCAAAAAAGTATATGTCTTAGTCGTGAGACGTTTTGGAGATCCAGACTCTTTTATGGTAGTTCTCATTCGGTAATGCGTTTGTAAGAACCACTTTGTCATATTTGCAGCTGGTCTCGCCATCGCTGGTATTGTGTTGTGGATTCTACAAGTACCGTCTCCTTACTACCCGGCTTGGTCCATGGGCCTCGCTGCTCTCGCCTCCGCCCTCGTCTTAATTACCTCGATGTGTTTAATTCCTGACATCAAAGAGAACAATTACGAACCTAAATCGACGGTGCATCCTGATCACACCAACAAATACAACCGCTTGGAGAAATCCGAGAGCTTCCAGAGCATCGACGGGGGTATGACAAGACGGCCATCTGACGTCAAGATGACATCACATGGAGACGACTCACGTGACTACAAGAAGACCGGTGATCTCGGCAGAGAGTATGGACGGCGAAGCAGGCGCGAGAGTGCAAATACCCGCGACTTCAATACTTACCCCTACGGACCAAGGTCCACAAAGGATCCTTTCAACAACAATGGATATGACAGATTTGAACTGGAAGTCATCACCCCGTCTGCCCCACCAAGATACGATTTTATGCAAAGAAAATTTTGAGCGTTCTGTGTATTACGGGAGAGATTGTTGCATATATGTATATGGTGAATGATTTTAAATGAATTATGGCAGTCATATAGAAGTCTGGAAGTATAAATGTCCGACTGTCTCTTCGGTTTAGAACCAGCCTAAAATGAAAGATGAAAGAACAGCTATGGTCATTTTACCCGAAAAATATTCAAAATCTCCCCCAATATTTTTTTTCATTTGGCAAGCGTGAAAGTGTAACCCACACTAAAAAAAACATTACCGCTTACTTTTAAATTGCAATATTCGTAAACGTGATATTGTCTTCCCAGATTCCCCTAAAGACATAATATTGCCTTCCCAGATTCCTCTACAGACATGATATTGCCACCCCAGATTCCTCTACAGACATGATATTGCCACCCCAGATTCCTCTACAGACATACTATTGCCTCCCCAGACTGCTCTACAGACATAATATTGCCTCCCCAGACGGCTCTACAGACATAATATTGCCTCCCCAGACGGCTCTACAGACATAATATTGCCTCCCTAGATGGCTCTACAGACATAATATTGCCTCCCCAGATTCCTCTGCGGTTTGCCTCATCTCCATACTGATACAAGTACCCCAACAAAAGTACAACTGAGACACACGTAATATTAATTGTCTCCCCCCGATTGTGGCAAGCTAGAAAAAATGCTTATCTTTTCTTTAAAAAAAATGATAAAAGAATATATCAATGCTGAAAACAATCTTTCAGATTTCAAGACTTGAATATCGAGAACATTTCCGATTTGGGTTACTTTACGGTACCGAATCAGGCAAGTATAAAGAGGGTGAAACTGAGGATCAGAGAGACCCCACCCCCGTTTTTAGATTACCAAACCAAAAATGTATACGTAATTGGCAATATTTATGCAGTTTCAGTTATTAAATACCAAATGTTAGTCCCTGGAAAAAGTTGGACCCTCCCTCTTGAAAAAAAAACCCACATGGGATGGAAACTCCCTCCTAGGAAATATTTCTGAATCCGCGCATAGTAAATGCTTTACCGGTATTTTTCCCAGCAGTTTACGGTTTTATCAATGTGTCCAACAGGTCTGAATAATTCCAAAGTATCAATATTTATTTCATATTACAAAGTTTGTTATATTTTCCATGCAAGCATTTGCAACAATATACCATATTGAAATTGCTAAAATATTTATATGCACACATATGTTAATATTTTCTTTACCAACAATTCGTTATGATTTTTCATAAAACTATCCCCAGGGCACTGTTGTATGTTCTGTAGAAGAACCCATAAGGTTTAAGATCACGTATCTCATATATTTATGTCACCCATTGCTATGTATGTTTTTGTGCATCGTTTGTCATTTTTCGTTCGTCGTCCATCTTGAGTCCTTGAACGTAAACTTTTTTAACATTTTCAGGGAGTGGCCAAACCATTAAAATTAAATAACCTTCACAAATCTTCTTTATTTCTGGACATCATGCAGTCAAACTATTAATGATTACATGTATAAGCAATGAGCCCTTTACCAAAAACTGAAATTCGTGACCCCTTGGTTCAGGGTGCATGGGACGAAGTTGCATGGTCATATAATTATATTGAAAATGCATTATATCTTCGAAAATCTTTTTTACCCCTGGTAATCATTTATTCAAACTATTGACATGATTATAATAGGCAATGAGCACTTTACCAAAAACCATGAAATTCATGACTCCTGGGTTCATGCCCCAGGGGGAAGCTAAGTTGGTAGTATATCAAAATGCATTGTATCTTAGAAAATCGTCTTCTTTACTCGTGGGCATTGAGTCCTATGCCAAAAGTGTGAAATTCAAGACCCCTGGGTTCAGGCCCTAGTGTGGGGCTAAGTTGGTACATATATATCAAAAATCTTAGAAAATCTTCATTACTTCTGGACATCAAGGAAACAAATTGTTTGCATGATTATAATGGGCATTGGGCTACATTGGTCATGTACATTATATGTTGAAAATGTCAATACATTTTCGATACTACTACCGCTGGACATCAAGAAATGTGTTCAAATCAACAATATCGTCTTCAAAGGTTCATAGTGAATTAATATTTATGGATGGCAAATATAGATTGTTGCTATGGTAACCATCAAAATCTCAAAATGTTGTATTTACATGAAAATACTCTCAGATTCACAATTTATTTTGCAAAAACTTTGCTAAATACCTTTGAATTTAGGTAACTCCATACTCGCAGTTTTATCGGATACAAGTTTAAAATGTGTATTTATTTCCATTTATTAGAGTTAAAATTAACAAATGATCACATAAAATACATAGGTCATTTTAAAGATGTGAGACGTATATAAACAGAATCATATATCACCGTCAGAAAATTGCAATTTTCCTTAAACAGCGTTATTAAAATTCCATACAAACTAGTTATGACGATATTTTAGCATTCATAACAATTTCATGAAACTGTATCTTCACAAAAATATACAAAATGTCTGCAGAAAATAAAGGAAATCTATCGCATAATAGACTTGATAAAGAAATCAATAGAAACAGAGTTATTGCCCTTGGCTTCAATATTTTGATACGTATCATTGATTATTCATCTGTAATCATAAATCTAAATAAATCATTGATTTTGCAAAATCTGATGATATCACAGGAGGGTGGTTTGAAAAACAGTATATGACAAAATCAGCTAAAACAGGCATAATTAGCACCTCCCAAAAAATCAATTTGGGAAAATGTTGACATTTTGTCCTGATTAGTTGGAAGAGATGTTCATTTATCTGTGAAAGGCTCCATTTTATGTTGTACATTTCGTCTTCAAAGTCGCAACTCCCATCTGAATATTTATGCCATGTTTGAAATACTGGTATTTAATAACTTTCACATGGCAGCAGAGCACACACTCACCCTCTACACCCAGCAATAGTACCTCTAGCTGATACTACACCCAGCAATAGTACATCTATCTGATACTACACCCAGCAATAGTA
Source organism: Ostrea edulis (assembly GCF_947568905.1). Classification (NCBI taxonomy): domain Eukaryota; kingdom Metazoa; phylum Mollusca; class Bivalvia; order Ostreida; family Ostreidae; genus Ostrea; species Ostrea edulis. The sequence goes on from NC_079168.1 coordinate 82,010,087, forward strand.
CCTCTATCTGATACTACACCCAGCAATAGTACCTCTGATACTACACTCAGCAATAGTACCTCTAGCTGATACTACACCCAGCAATAGTACATCTATCTGATACTACACCCAGCAATAGTACCTCTATCTGATACTACACCCAGCAATAGTACCTCTGATACTACACTCAGCAATAGTACCTCTAGCTGATACTACACCCAGCAATAGTACCTCTAGCTGATACTACACCCAGCAATAGTACCTCTGATACTACACCCAGCAATAGTACCTCTATCTGATACTACATCCAGCAATAGTAACTCTAGCTGATACTACACCCAGCAATAGTACCTCTGATACTACACCCAGCAATAGTACATCTGATACTACACCCAGCAATAGTACCTCTATCTGATACTACACCCAGCAATAGTACATCTGATACTACACCCAGCAATAGTACCTCTATCTGATACTACACCCAGCAATAGTACCTCTATCTGATACTACACCCAGCAATAGTACCTCTAGCTGATACTACACCCAGCAATAGTACCTCTATCTGATACTACACCCAGCAATAGTAGCTGATAGTCATGTGTGATGTTTTTTTAATGATGCATGATCAATGCATAATTATTTTTCAAGATCTTTGTAATTGTATTTTTAAATCTATATTTTGCTGTATTCAGTCTGTCTGTTTGCCTGGTTATGTACTGATGTTCCACACACAGTTAACATGTAATGGATTGGTGTCCACACAGAATTAAGGGGGCTCACTACGACCAGAAATAGTTTCTCAAATCAGTACATTATAAAAGATATGATCCGTGATGATATACAATAAGTATATATGCCAAAAAGGCAAAAAATATACAAATTTGAATAAAAACATGATTTTCAAAAAAATCATTTTAACACATATGAACAAAAGACTCTGGCAGATATGAACTCGAGATCTGCGGTTCACCAGCCCAATGCTTTAACCACTGAGCTACGATGACAGACAAACAAATCGATCGATACAAATAATTTCACAAAACATTTAAATCGCCATCTTGTGATGTGGTGTCATACAGAGTATAAGCTTTAGTGTAGTGAGCTACCTTAAATCGCCATCTTGTGATGTGGTGTCATACAGAGTATAAGCTTTAGTGTAGTGAGCTACCTTAAATCGCCATCTTGTGACGTGGTTTCATACAGAGTATAAGCTTTAGTGTAGTGAGCTACCTTAATCTGTGATGGACTGGTGTCTCACAGAGAATTAACTTATCATGCACTGGTGTCTCACAGAGAATTAACTTATCATGGACTGGTGTCTCACAGAGAATTAACTTATCATGCACTGGTGTCTCACAGAGAATTAACTTATCATGCACTGGTGTCTCACAGAGAATTAACTTATCATGCACTGGTGTCTCACAGAGAATTAACTTATCATGCACTGGTGTCTCACAGAGAATTAACTTATCATGCACTGGTGTCTCACAGAGAATTAACTTATCATGCACTGGTGTCTCACAGAGAATTAACTTATCATGCACTGGTGTCTCACAGAGAATTAACCTGTCATGGACTGATGTCTCACAGAGAATTAACTTATCATGCACTGGTGTCTCACAGAGAATTAACCTGTCATGCACTGGTGTCTCACAGAGAATTAACTTATCATGCACTGGTGTCTCACAGAGAATTAACCTGTCATGGACTGATGTCTCACAGAGAATTAACTTATCATGCACTGGTGTCTCACAGAGAATTAACCTGTCATGGACTGGTGTCTCACAGAGAATTAACCTGTCATGCACTGGTGTCTCACAGAGAATTAACCTGTCATGGACTGATTTGTTCTTGTTTATATCCCTCTGAAAAAAAATTACATTCACATTGAGACTTCACCATAAATTTCGACCTATGCCAAGCACTCAGAGCTGTAGCAGTGAGAGTTCTTCAGTATGTCACTGTATGATTTGACACTCCTGGGACCGCTGTTGTTAAGGTTATATCCGAAAGATCCAGGACTCCAACTTCTGAATGACTAGTTAAGTTTTTATGTCAAATGTCATTATCACCACATAATCATTACCAACAAAACACATTGAAAATATTTCTTTATAAAGCTTTAAATTCAATGTTCTACATCAACTTTTCATGGAAGTTTTGTGCAAGATGTCCATATAAACAAACTTGTGAAAATATGAATTGTTCAGAGTTCACAATTTTGAGTGTGAACATGTTCAGACATTCCTGTTTGTGAGCTTCTTAAAAATGTTAACCTGACAAAAAATGTACCATTAGCTAGGCCAATTATAAAATAAACAAGCATTGTTTATATCAGTTTTATTCCATTGTTCAAAGCCCTGACAAACTCGTTAAATTACAGCCACACCGCATAACAATACAACGTAACAACACACTTTTTTTCAAAAGAACAGAATCCTTATATGTGAAAATATTAACAGTTATGGGAAAATCTAAAAATTCTTATATTATATGAGCCATATCAGTAAAACTGAAGAGTCCTTTATATGAACACTGTCTGGGGGGGGGGGGGGGGGGGGTATTTAAAATTGAAACTTCATGACAAACCAAAAATATCGAGGTTTATCAAACAAGTAAAGTTTATAATTTATATAGCAGATTATTAAACAAGTAAAGTTTATAATTTATATAGCAGATTATTAAACAAGTAAAGTTTATAATTTATATAGCAGATTATTAAACAAGTAAAGTTTATAATTTATAAAGCAGATTATTAAACAAGTAAAGTTTATAATCTATATGGCAGATTATTAAACAAGTAAAGTTTATAATCTATATGACAGATTATTAAACAAGTAAAGTTTATAATCTATATGGCAGATTATTAAACAAGTAAGTTCATAATTTAAATAGCAAATTTCATCAACATAAAATGTGATGCACAGAAATTTCCCATAATTAATTTGAACACTCAATGTATGCACCGATCAAAAGTAGTGAACATAAAACATAAAGGTATTCCCTTAAAATACATTTATATATAATGAAGACACCAAACAATCTAACTGGAATAGATCTATAAAATTCTACAAATATGGCACCCAACAAATAGAAGTTACTTTAACAAAATTCAACACACTAAGTTTAAGGTCATACACTAAATAAAAGTATAAGATCTAATTCTCACTAACAAAACCGGACACTCCAAACTGGACACACTCTAAACCTAACATTCCAAACCAGACACGCCAAACCGGACATTCCAAACTGGACACTCCAAATGATAATTGTCAATCGAAACAATAAACAGTGAAAACATGAGACGAACAAAAATTTTCTCATTTAAAAAATTTTAAATCTTTTTTCCCTTGTTTAAAAATAACCATTAATGTTCTGTACTTCAGGGATTAGACTAATTCACTACGGAGGGTGAAAAATTTGTTAATTTTTAAAAATGTAATAAACAACTTGTTCCAAATTTTTATTGGCAGCTACAAGTAATCATCTGAAAACCCACTTTTGAGAAATAACACAAAAATATATTTCAGATCTGAAAAAAAAAAAAAGAAATACAGAAAAATATACATGTATTTAAGAGACAGGGCACATTTCAAATAAAAAGTAATTTAGTCAACAGGGATGCAGCTATCAAATGTTGATCATGTATAAACAAGTGACAAGAGAAGATAATGATTGATTGATTGATGTTTTTCGCCACACTCAACAATTTCTCAGTTATCTGGTGGCGCCCAGTTTTTTATTGGTGGAAGAGAGAACCCACATACAATGTACCTGGGGAGAGACCACCGACCTTCCGAAAGTAAACTGGGAAACTTTCTCACTTACCGGCGTGAGCGGGATTCGAACTCGCGCCGACAGAGGTGAGAGGCTGTGTGATTTTGAGCACGATGCTCTAACCACTCGGCCACGGAGGCCCTAAGAGTGATCAATGGCTGGACCTCATCCATTTATAGTTTTACATGATCTTTATTAATGGCATTCTTACACAAAGTATTCCTCGCATTCCATTTCAATTTGTGACCTAAACATTTTCCTAAACCACCCTGAAATTTCAAAGGAAACATTTTAAAAACTGTTCAATGCTGAACTTCATATAATCATATTTGGTCCAGTAAAATTTTTAATATTGGTCAGACAGATATGTTTAGTTCTTCCAAACTCAATTTGTACAGGTCACGATCAAGCCATTCATCAAGGAAGCTAAAGTGTCAGAAAGGACACAAAACAATTCATCAAAAATTCACACAAATGTATATATGAAAAATAGTAAATAATTATTCATTGATAATGCCTGATAAATATGCTGTCTTATATATAATAAGTGCTCAGAGAAAAAAAGCAAGGAGATTTCTGTACTTGTAATAGCACATTTATATATATATATATATATAAAGCACTAAATTCCAACAACAATTGATACCTAAAAAGTGTCCAATCCATAAAGTGGATGCAAGGTCAAAGGCAAACATTATATAATGCACTAAAATAACCAACACAATTAACATTTAGATTGTCAAATTTTAGGGACAAGTTGTCTCTTCCTCTGGACAAACAAAAAGTTTTACATAAATAAAACATATACAAAAAAGCTAGCACTAAAAATGTTTAAGCACAGAAAAATATATTTATAGCAAGCAACGCAACGAGCTCGCTCCAATGATTACGCAATATTGAGTCACATGATTTGCTCTTCATCAGCTGAAAAATGATGGGGACTACCCATAATGCTTCCGGAAAAATGTTGCCGTCACTGCGGAATACTTCATTGACAACCCCGTAGATAAAACAAATAAATAGTTTGGAAGTTACCACAAATGATTTTAAATTCCAGACAAGCTTTCCCATACCTTAGTACGTTTTGTTGTGGATAATTGCTTGATTTGAAAGAAAAACAATCGCAGCTAATGATGACGTCACAATGAACTGTTTACATCAACCGCGTTATATTTTCCCTGCGTTAAAAGAATATTTCCCCAAGTCGTGTTGTAAGATGTTATGGGTCTTCACTCATCTCAACGGTCATACCGTTAACATATTATATATGAATAAATAACCCTACAAAATAACATGAGAAACCCTGCATGATATGTCACACAGACTGGCAAGTGTCCATACAATAAAATACACTATGCTCTTGGAGTGAAAATAACAGGGGTAAGCTGTGAAGACTTGGATTCTGAATATTTTTCTACCTCCTCAAATGAAGAGTTGCAATACAAACTTGAACTAGGAAGAATGTTTTAGCACACTAAAAGTAATGTATCTCCTTCCATTTCCCATAGTTTACATAAGAGATCAATGTCAAAGGTCATCAAATATGGGATACACTGTCTTACCATGGTATACCAAATATCAAAGGTCTATGTCAAAAGACAAAAAAAGTTATAGTCTGGACAAACAAAAATGCCCCAAAAATTCAATTACATGTATCTGATCTTTACATAAAAGGTCAAGGGTCATAGAAATGGTACGTGACACTAAAAAGCTAGCGCTAAAAACGTGGTATACCAAATATCAAAGACAAAAAAGTTATGGCCCGGACAAACTTTGTATGAGAAAAAGAATTTACACTAAGACAATATATGTCCCCCTTCTGGGAAGGGGAGACAATTATTGATATGTGCCTATTGTGAGAGTGTGTATGTGTGTACCACAGACACTGTGAGTAGACCAGTTTTGATATGTATTTTTTTATATCTCAGTTACTGCTACACTTGATCTATTTAGAATAAGTAGAATCGCCAAGAATTTCTAGTATATGAAAAGAAAAAACCTATACACTATGAAGTCTATGAAGTAAATGTTATATAACACAAGAATATGAAATCATACAGTATTAGGTATATTTCCCTTTTTTGAACAGAGATAATTCGAGAACTGAGATCATGTATATGGAAACAATTTTTCCCAAAACAAAGTGGAAACCCAATATATATACATGTATGTTTTTTCCATATCCTCATCTAGTGTTGTTTTCTGTAATTATGAAAAAAAAAATTTTTAAAAGGTCAAAACTTTGAATTTTTCCATAGAAAAAACCAAATATGTTGTCATTTGATTTCCCCCCAAAAATGCAAGAAATGTGCCTGAGATTTCAACATATGAACAAAACAGAATATAATCCACACTGGAAATATCCCGGTAAATAACATTAGGTACATTGTTTGTGACCTTCAATCATTTCTCTACATGTCCTTGACCGGATTAGAGATACGTGTCCTCAGTCTGAGTGGCTGCCCCTCTGGTGACATTTTCGATGTCGTCGATCGTTTCCGGGAGAGGTTTTTTGTGCGTCTCTGGAAGAAAGTAGGCCAGAATAGCACCCACCACCATGATCACCCCAAACACAACGAGAGGAATGTAGTTATCTGAGGTGCTCGTCTGAAATCAGAGATGACAGATCGTTACTGAGAATTTACGGAATAAATACTTGTTTATTCAAGCATGTTACTCCTGAAAAATTTGAATGGTAGATTTTCGGCTAATGGACTGTATATGATAACAGCCTTTCTTGACCTCCATGAAACTCAAAATTTTAAAGCATCAAAGAAAAACTAAATATTCTTTTTAATATTTTATCAACTATTAGTGGTAAGTACTAATTACTGTGTATACTATTAGTAATGATGTAATCACTGTATACATTACAAGTGGTGAAGCACTTACTGCATATACTATTAGGGGTGCAGCTATTCCTCCCAAGTTTTCAAAGAAAGATGACAGCCCCAGTGCATGGTTTCTAAAAATAAATTTGAATTTTGAAAGCTTGAAAACACAATGGAATACTATACTCATGACATGATGTCTCTTTCATTTGATATTGTAAGTCTCTTTTAAAAAATACATCTGGTGTTTGGAGTGTAACTGATGGAATACAATATGAACTTCCCCTGTATGTAAAACGAGGTCATCTTAGACTACATGCAACACCCAATCAAAGCTGACAGCCCTACCCTCTCTAAACATCTTGATTACAGTATATCTTAGTCAAAAATTAGGCATACAGGCCATATTGCTCACACAAGTCACTTTGCTTTCATCATCAAGTACTGTAGATTCCTTATTTTATGCGAGTACTTAATATGGCGAAATGACTATTAGATGTCAAATCCCGTAAACATGAATTCCCGTGTCCTCTGATAATCCCGTGAACATGAATTCCCGTGTGGTCTGTTAATCCCGTAAACATGAATTCCCGTGTCCTCTGATAATCCCGTGAACATGAATTCCCGTGTGGTCTGTTAATCCCGTAAACATGAATTCCCGTGTCCTCTGATAATCAACAGTTCTTGTATGTATTTTAGAAACAAAATTAAAAGCGAGTAATTTTATTTCATAAATGATGCCTTTAGCAAAATTACATGAAAATAAATTCCTCACATATATTTAGGAATCTACAGTAACATAAATTGAAGCCTGTCATTAAGGCCCCACACTAAGTTATCAGGGTTATGATTTGAATAAACTTGAAATTATAGTACACAATGACGCTTGCAAATATTGCCTAATTGATTATTGTTCAAGAAAGGAATATTTCTTTTGTAAACTTTGATCCCCTGTTCTGATCATTCTGGTCAAGGTGACTATATATTTTATGTACATTAATAAAAAGTGATGTGTCTGAATGTGTCTGAATTCAAAGCACTAGTACCCAACAAGTGGTCACCCTGGGATTTGAATAACATTAATCTGGTTGAAAGTTTAGACCATTTAGACCATTAAGTCCAGTGTTCCACACCTGTCCGATCACCTGAATTTTTACCTGACAACTGTGGGGAAGATTTCTGTGGAGTAGAGATAGGACAAAGAATAAGCTCCTGTAATTCCAAACTTCCCAATCATGGCCATTGTTATCTGCAGCCATACCAAGTCCGTTCCAGAACCTGCAACATTTAACAATCAAATGAGAGACTTTCAAAACCTTCAAGTTTTTGTTTTGTTAAATTTTACTTTCATTTTTGGAGTCTCTTTATTAGTCTGTTTCTGGCTGTAATGTATATTCATTTTATGAACATTTGTCAGGACTTTAATTACCTGTTTCCTTGGGAATGAAAATAGTGATGATGTTTGAAATTCCTGACAGCAATAGGAAAAAGATGACAGGTCTTCGCCTCCCAACCCTGTAAACCAATCAAATCATCTGAATCAAAACAATTCAGAGACCAACCCTGTAAACCAATCAAATCATCTGAATCAAAACAATTCAGAGACCAACCCTGTAAATCAATTTAATCATCACAACATTTGTTTATTTGTTCATACTTTAAAATGTGGCTTTAATATTCAGTGTTAATTTTGAAACAAGAAATGTTTCAGAAATATGTAAACACAAGTAAAAGGTAAAGTAAAAATAAGTTAGTAGAAAAATCACTGCTGGCGTACACAGAATTCTCAATTTTCAGATACATCATTCTATACACTATGAGCTATAAGTATGCATGTCTTGCTTATTATAACTCAAAAATCCTAAAACCTATTACCGTATATACTCGCCTATAAGTCGGTTCGCCTATAAGTCGGTTGTATAGTTTTTAGGTAATTTTGGAGGGAATTGCCATTGACCCATTTATAAGTCGGTCTAATGTTTTTCAAAAATCGGTTGATAATTTCAAATCAATACTCCAATGTTTTTACCTGTGTTTCAAATAATATTTTGAGAAATGTAACAATATTTGATATTTTTTTTCTTGACAAATCAATTTCATATCAATATTCTTATGTATTTATCTGTGTTCATATAATATTTCATTACTTTTTATTCTCAACAAATTAAACAGTTACTGCTTTGTTTTTTTTTTCGTCCATGTTTTTGTTGTTTAAAAAATACTAGGCAGCCTAAGGCTATACATTATGCCATCCAGAAAAATACTAATCTTCTTAGGACACTCCTATAAGTCGGACATAGAGTTTAGGACCAAAATATAACTTTAAAAAATCCGACTTAAAGGAAAGTATATAGGGTAAAATAACATAATAATGTTTCAAAAGAATTCATTTAATTTACAAAAGAAAGATTGTAAAAGTGGCAGACAAAAAAAAAATATCTGTACTTGTTGATGATAAACATGCAAATGATGAGAGCTGGTATTTCTACGATCCCGCTAATGCCGAGGTTCAGGAACTGGTTACCATGGAGCTGGGGTGTGGCAAAAAGAATTCCAAAGTAGCACACACTGTCAGCAGTCCTACAAAAATAAAACGAGACACGTCTGAATAAAAGGGATGTCACTTCATGAGGTAGATCAGTAGAATGCACGTCGGGTTAATGCAAGGAATCCCCCAGAATGAACTTAATCCATAAGGTTCATGAAAATCGAAATAGAAACATTTATTTTGATTTCATAATAGAAACAACAAGTTTATGAAGTTGGAATGATAATCATCCATACAAGATTGAACCATAAAGAAACTATGGTTCAAATAAAGTTATATTGCCTTTTTTTCAGTGTGCACTAAAAACTGGATCAGGTAGTAAAAGTTGCAAGAGGCCCATGGGCCTCATCGCTCACCCGAGTCACCTTAGCCCAACTCTGAAGATTTTCCATTAATATTTGCATGTAAAACCTTAGTCCCTATTGTGGCCCCAACCTACTCCCTTGGGGCCATGATTTTTACAAACTTAAATCTACACTATGTCAGGAAGCTTTCATGTAAATGTCAACTTCTTTGGCACAATGGTTCTTGAGAAGAAGATTTTTAAAGATTTCCCCATCATATTTCTATGTAAAACTTTGATCCCCTATTGTGGCCCCAACCTACCCCCAGGGGGCCATGATTTGACCAAACTTGAATCTGCACTATGTCAGGAAGTTTTCATGTAAATATCAGCTCTTCTGGCTCATTGGTTCTTGAGAAGAAGATTTTTAAAGATTGTTCCTATATATTTGTATGTAAAACTTTGATCCCCTATTGTGGCCCCAACCTACTCTCGGAGGCCATGATTTGAACAAACTTGAATCTGCACTATGTCAGGAAGCTTTCAATTAAATGTAAGCTCTTGTGGCCCATTGGTTCTTGAGAAGAAGATTTTTAAATGACCCTACCCTAATTTTGCATTTTTCTGATTATCTCCCCTTTGAAGGGGGCATGGCCCTTCATTTGAACAAACTTGAAAACCATTTAAATCTGACAGAGAACAGATGGTAAAATGAAAAGAACATGCTACATGTAATGTAACTGAAATATCTTCTGATATTATTCAATCACCAGTCAGCTGATATTATTCATTGTATTGCCATGAAAAATTTGGTTTGTAACATCAGATTTGGGTTTGTAACATCAAGATTTAGGCGTCTAAATCGACATGTCTAGAAGAAATATTTACCACAAATAAAACATAATTAGGGTGTATCGTCTCAGATTCGGTGTCTTGAAGAGGTCAAGGACAGTGAACTTCTTTCTTTCCTTGACTCTGAGAAGACCCTCCTGACTCTGACCCACGCCCGGGGTCTCCTCAGGCTCAGGTGCCGGGACCTCCAAAAGATCGGAAGAAATGGTCTTGTTGTTCACTTTGGCAGCAAACTTGGCGACTGATTTTGCCTTGTTATACTTCTTGTTTGCTATCAGCCACTGAATGGACTCTGGCAAAAACCTAAAACAGAGCTAGTTATTTTTTACAGAAGTATAAAATATGTCATGGACTTCTGCATACTACAAAAGAACTTTCTGAAATCACCTATGAGGGAAAAGGATATTCCGTAAATCGTAAATTTGACCAGGATACTGATATAAACTGAATGATTTGGACATACCAGGCATAAACAATAGTGAGAAAGTTTGGAATGGAAATGACCAGCTCAAGCGTCCTCCAGTCGCGTATGTAGTAACCCAGTAAAGCTAGGACGACCAGCCCCACCCCCCAGGAACAGTTGATGCCCACTGACGGGAAGGAGCGACTGGAAGCTGGAAACATTTCTGTCACCATGACGTAGGTTGTCAAGGCAATAGGCTACAATAAACAATTACATTCATACATCTTTCACAGAAAACATCAATACACTCTAAAATGGTTTCGAAATAATACTGTACCTTAGACATTAAATAATTTCAGATTACCCAGTACATATACACAAAACCTGCACAACAAATTACTTTCATACCAAGACATATTGTATAATCCTACTTTAAGAATTTCCCCCCGAAATCAAGTAATTTTTTTTAGAAACAATTATGCACCTCCCCCCCCCCCCCCCCCCCCCCCTGTGGAAATATTGAAAATATTAACTTTTCATTAAGAATGCCTGTAGTGATAGTGAAAATTATGGGACAACCATAACAAGAGGTACTGTGAGCAATGCTCACTAAGAATACCCCCCGCTTACCCCAATCTCCCAAAGGGTGTTGGTAATAGGTATAAACTACCTCTTTTCTGAGTGTAAAAAACAAATGGAATGACAAACCGAACCATATTGCTACTTCGATGTCCAGTGCGCGTGACCTTTGACCTTTTGACCCCAAAATTGATAGGGAACATCTTCATCCCATGGGTAGTCCATATGTATGATATGGTGACGGTAGGTGGAAAGGATAACGCTTTAGAGCCCGGAAACCATATTGCTACTTCGATGTCCAGTGCATGTGACCTTTGACCTTTTGACCCCAAAATCAATAGGGAATATCTTCATCCCATGGGTAGTCCATATGTATGATATGGTGACGGTAGGTGGAAAGGATAATGCTTTAGAGCCCGGAAACCATTGCGTCTACAGACGGACGGACAGACAGATGGACAACCCGATTCCAGTATACCCCCCCCCCCCCGCAACTTGTTGTGGGGGGTATAATAATAAGTTTGATCTTTCTAGATACTGAGCAGACATTTCCAAATAACCAGCAATTCGAATCATGACCTTTGACCTAGTGATCTGAAAACCGATGGGGGCCATCTACTCTTTAGGGGGACCCTGCGTACCAAGTTTGATGTCTGTCAAGGAAATGGCTCTCAAGTTATCGAGTGGACAACATCATGATATGTCCAGTTTGACTCTTGAACTATGATCTTGTGATCTCAAAATTGGTATGCATCATTTACTCCCTAGGTAGAACCAGTGTACCAAGTTTGATATCTGTCAAGCAAAGCATTTTCAAGATATTAAGCAGACAGTATCTTTCTATGTCCAGATTTACCTTTGACCTGAAAATCAATAGGGGTCATCTACTCTCTATGAGCAACTAATGTACCAAGTTTGGTAACCGTCAAGCAAAGGGTTCTTTAGATATTGAGTGGACATTCACAAAACTTTGTCTATTGACCAACCGACAGGTGCAAAACACCATGCCCCCTCTTCTTCAATGGGGGAGGGAGGCATAATTTAAAAGACTGTAATTCAACAACCTAAAAATCCATGAAATGCATATTCGACATGCATGCCTCTACATTACATGTATGTTTCATAAAATAAAAAATATTTAACTGACAGAGTCCAACAACCTGTAATTTTCTCAAAAATAAAAAAATCCTTACCAAAGCACGTCTTCAATACTAATACAAACCGTCTTTAAAATAGGAGGTCCTCACTTGAAAACAGTGGGAGGAATTAAGATGGACAAATTATGAACCCTTTCATATAACATTAAATTTCAAATAAAGGGGCAAAACTCCTGCAAGAGAGGTCGAAATGGATAAAAATTGCAATATGATCTAGGGTGATCGACAAAGAAGCTACACCGCAAGTTTCAGCTTGATATATGACTGAACAATTAAATACAAAAAGAAAACCCAGAACGGATGGACATATAAATATTGTTGTACCATGCGAGTGGTTATTGCCGGTCAGCGGCTCCCGCTACTGTCTGGTCTGTCATCTGATTTATGCTTATTGGTACTTCTATATATCTGTGGAATGCAAAAACAAATGATTCTATGATATATCAATTACCTGGTCATGAAAACATACATACCATGTTCAATACAGCAATGAAAAATCTCAGCACGGTGAACATGACATAACTGCTGGAAAAGGCAGCTCCTATCCCAATGGCCCCCTGTATCCAGAGCATCACTAGAATGACCCACTTCCTGCCGAATTTATCTGATAGCGGAGTCAGACACAGCGCTCCCAGTGTATTTCCCACCATGTAAATAGTGGACGATAGGTCCACCAGGAAATTGTCATCACAGACCAAGTCCCACTGTCAAAAGAATGTCAGAGTCAGCAAACAAAGGACAAGTCCCACTGTCAAAAGAATGTCAGAGTCAGCAAACAAAGGACAAGTCCCACTGTCAAAAGAATGTCAGAGTCAGCAAACAAAGGACAAGTCCCACTGTCAAAAGAATGTCAGAGTCAGCAAACAAAGGACAATGCTTTGTTTCGGGAATTCCAAACACAGATTTTTCTGATCTTTCCCGATTCTCCAATTGTTCAGAAATCTATGCATGATCGGAGACAAGGAAGAACAAGAACAGGGTCACTGATAATAAACTTAATCTATTCGAAGATTTATTGTTCAAAGAAATTTTTTAGTTTTTGGTTTTAAGTTTTTGGTCATTACAGAGAATTGCTCTTAAATCTCAAATAGATTGATAAAAATAATCCAATTAATCCATATCAATACACCCAATTGTCTTAAGAAATCTAAATAAGAAAGCACATGTGTTTGTGTGTGTGTTTGGGGGGTGGGGGGGGGGATGGGGGGAGGGGAGTGGGTGGGGGGGGGTGTAAAACTTTTTCCTTACAGATTTTTACCTCTGATAAGACGGTTGACTCAAATTCACTTCCGTATGTCCAGCCTTGGTCACATGACACGCTGTGATTGGTTGTTGGAGATTTCATCAAACACTTTTCATAGCCTCCAGTTGAGTCCAAAGGAATAATGGCATCAACTGTCTCATTTGCAGGCACCTGTTGAGGAAATGTGAAAAGCATTAACTTGTAATTCAAATCTATAGAGAATACAAGAAATGTAATTCTGTCTGAGTAGACAACTACCATTACATTACAATTATGAGTACTGAGACATTACATTACAATGATAAGTAGTGAGATATTATACATTTATTGCATGATAGTGAGGGAGATATGAAGATTTATTCACCCAAGAAAAATCATTCATGCAATAAATTGTTTATTATACTGAAACAAAGCAAGACTACAAAAGTGCATTTGATATTGGAGTCCGCTCATCTATACATTGTATGTATTGGCTGAGATCATCCTAACGGTAACACCGCGCCGTCAACGTATTATGTAGAAAGTACAAACAATGAAATACAGTGATATGATAACCAGTTTTTGCATTTCCATTCCCCTTGAAACACTGATTTACGTGCTTGTTTTTGTATCAACCAAAACCATGCGATTTTACTATATATCAGAGGCCCGCATATTTTGTGCCTTACGAACTATGAAAGTAGAATGATTCAGACTTAATATGACATCACAATACACTTCGTATACTTTGATGTTAAATGTATGGAAAATGCACGAGGCTGCCTAAGGGGTAAATATGATGGGGAAATATGATGCTTGAGAGGGAGATATAAGTTTTATCATCCCTGGCATGTGACTGTGTAGACCAATCAGATTATGCGTTGCAGAGAATTCTCATAATGTGGTATAACACAATTTACATATGAGATATTACCTTACAATGATGACCGGGGTCTCCTCCCAGAAATAGAATAACCATCACAGGCCATGCGCCTCTCATGTAAATAAACGAAACACAAAGGAAAAACAGGATCTGGAACAGTCCAAACCTTCCAAGGCTCTCCAAAATTCGATCAGCATCCATCTGTAACACACAAACACTCAGTACAGCATCTACACCACACAAACAGTCAGTACAACACACAAACACTCAGTACAACACACAAACACTCAGTACAACACACAAACACTCAGTACAACATCTGTAACACACAAACACTCAGTACAACATCAACAACACACAAACACTCAGTACAACACACAAACACTCAGTACAACACACAAACACTCAGTACAACATCTACAACACACAAACACTCAGTACAACATCTACAACACACAAACACTCAGTATAACACACAAACACTCAATACAACATCAACAACACACAAACACTCAGTACAACACACAAACACTCAGTACAACACACAAACACTCAGTACAACACACAAACACTCAGTACAACATCTACAACACACAAACACTCAGTATAACACACAAACACTCAATACAACATCAACAACACACAAACACTCAGTACAACACACAAACACTCAGTACAACACACAAACACTCAGTACAACACACAAACACTCAGTACAACATCTACAACACACAAACACTCAGTACAACACACAAACACTCAGTACAACACACAAACACTCAGTATAACACACAAACACTCAGTACAACATCTACAACACACAGACACTCAGTACAACACACAAACACTCAGTACAACACACAAACACTCAGTACAACATCAACAACACACAAACACTCAGTACAACACACAAACACTCAGTACAACACACAAACACTCAGTACAACACACAAACATTCAGTACAACACACAAACACTCAGTACAACACACAAACATTCAGTACAACACACAAACACTCAGTACAACACACAGACACTCAGTACAACATCTACAACACACAAACACTCAGTACAACATCTACAACACACAAACACTCAGTACAACACACAAACACTCAGTACAACACACACACACACTCAGTACAACACACAAACACTCAGTACAACACACAAACACTCAGTACAACACACAAACACTCAGTACAACATCAACAACACACAAACACTCAGTACAACATCAACAACACACAAACACTCAGTACAACACACAAACACTCAGTATAACACACAAACACTCAGTACAACACACAAACACTCAGTACAACACACAAACACTCAGTACAACACACAAACACTCAGTACAACACACAAACACTCAGTACAACACACAAACACTCAGTACAACACACAAACACTCAGTACAACATCTATAACACACAGACACTCAGTACAACATATACAACACACAGACACTCAGTACAACATCTACAACACACAAACACTCAGTACAACATCTACAACACACAAACACTCAGTACAACACACAGACACTCAGTACAACACACAAACACTCAGTACAACACACAAACACTCAATACAACATCTATAACACACAGACACTCAGTACAACACACAAACACTCAGTACAACACACAAACACTCAGTACAACACAAAAACACTCAGTACAACATCTACAACACACAAACACTCAGTACAACACACAAACACTCAGTACAACATCAACAACACACAAACACTCAGTACAACACACAAACACTCAGTATAACACACAAACACTCAGTACAACACACAAACACTCAGTGTAGTTAAGAAGGTCCTAGGAATAAACAAGTACTGCTAATCAAAAGATATTCCAGAAAACAAAACACCTTGACATTGCTATGATCCTGTGTCAGCAACTGTGTGCATGCTCTACTTAACTGTGTCAAAAAGTCTGTACAGGTAAACTCTTATCTCCATGTTTTTTATTTATGACCCATTTTCAAAACTGTAGAAGATATTTATAGTATGTTAAATACCACATTCCTGAACCATGACATTATGAAGTTCAGACCTCATTCATTTATAACAGGCTGAGATTTGTTAGCTAGTGACCTGATAGCCTTAGACCGATATCCACAATGACCTTGGGCTGACATACCAAAATTAATATCTAGATATTTTACACTAACACAGCTAAGTCAATAATCTCATGTGATCTCCAATAAAATTCCCACTTCTCTCTTTCTTGCAAAGCTAAAAAAAACTTCAATTTCATATAAACAACCCCACCCCCTACATGATCTTCAAACTGCCTGAGTGAATATGATTGCATGGAAATTGTACATGCACATTTCATCACACACATCATAATTTACGAGATTATGTATACCAGTAGGTTAACAAGTAGCTGTCCTTTGTCTGATGTCGTAAGTTAATTTTCTTAATTATATCCCATTGCATCAGAGATCGAATGGGACACAGAAATGCGATAGTCAAAGTGCACAAGTAGCACAAGATAAAATGCATCATGTTTATAAAACCCAGCTGTATTTCATCACAATGAAAATAGAATATTTTTTTAACTCTCACTCTCAGAATATATATATTATATACATATCACATGTCTAAATTATAAAAAAAAAATCCATAATAAAAACTTCCTACACATTGAAAACACCCATGTTTTACTTTTATGACTTTGATCCCTTTCACAATTCACGGGAAATGTTGTGGGTATTGCCTCCTTGCTAGGAATCAGTTAAAATAACACCCCACCCACCCCACTTAAAAAATCATATTCCTCTAGACAAGGTGGATTTTCTTTTCGCTTTCATTTTACATTCTATCAAGTATACACAAACACATCACTGCCTGACCCACACTCTTGCTATTTGTAAGTGAAGTAAACCCTCTAGTCGCTTTATCCACACAGTATCTAACATAAAACATCCTGTAACATCCTGTTTAAATTTCATCTATGTATGTGGTCAGTTCAGTTATCCTAAACAAACACTTACATTCACCTCGATAGGATTATCCCGCTGTTGCACAATTTACTCTGCTTAGTTCTGTCAAGAGGCAATGACGCTGTTGCTCTGCAAACCAGTTTGGCCTAAAAATCACAATATCACATTTACCAGCTCATTTTCTCGTACGCAACATTGCACAGCGTGAGCAGACCCTGCACAACCCCGGCCTTTTTAGTAACTCTATATTATCAAATCTTGCATCATGGAAAATTACAACAAAACGCACTGATGTAATTTAAGGTTGTTTGTTTCTGGTCGTATAATGCAATAATTCTTCAAGGTGATTCAGATTGGTTCGGGGAATAAAAATATCTTTAGATAAGTATACCTACCAGCAAAAGCCGTGCAAATACCCTATTTGTACTGAATAAAATTATATCCTCAATGTCAATTTTGCTATAGTGTTACAAAAGTAGGCTCTAACATTTCACTGGTTTTGATTTCAGATTTGACATGACATGTGTAGATTACGATTTCCTTAGTTTCACTTTTGATTGACATGGCTAAAAGCCGGAATGAAGCGAATTACACAAGCGCACGCGTGCAAAACACGATTTGGGGGCAAATTTTAATTAAATTCAAGGTGTATCTTTGGGTAATATTTTTTTTATTCATAAAAGATTTTTATCTCTATAACAAAAAACTGTCGATTTCAAGCTATCAAAATTCCTTTAAAGGGGCATGGACACGATTGAGCTGAAAAATTTATTTTTCCATTTTTATTGTTCACAATGCTTAACTATAGTATTTCTAATGGTCAACCAAAATTTAAATATCAATTTCCGAGTTACAAGTGCGATACAGCACTCACAATTCTTTGTTATGTAAACAAGGCTCATAAATGCCATGTTTTTGTTTACATATGGATTGCTCATATATAGGATTGCTTAATGTGTAAAACAAAATGATCTGTGTTAACTACTAGAAACTGATTGTGTTCAGAATTAACTTGTAAATTGAAAAATCTGCTTTAAACGAACTTTTACTGGTATATCTAATATATGTAAACAAAAAGATGGCACGAGTCTTGTTTACATAACAAAGAAAAATAAAAGCCATATTTTAGCCTTAAATATGTGTTTTGTTAATTTTGTAATATAAAGCATCTAAATTTTGCATAGTCACAAATTTTAACTTTTAGATGACACATTTTACCTGAAGAATGCTTGAAATGTGAAAGATATAATAAACTTAGATCGATAACCATTTCTTTTGAAAATTTCGTAAACAAAAACATACCGCAATCTTTGTTTACAAAACAAAAAATGAATTCTCTAAAATGAGCTTCTGTGATAATGTATAACCTTACTTTTCGTGTGAAATCTTTTAAACACATTAGACAGTAGATTTTGATTATCAAAAATGAAAAACAAAATTTCGGAGAAAATCGTGAATCAGTCCCTTTAAAAGGAACATATTAGGAGTAATGTATATTTCTAAAATTCCACATAATTTTCAAGGTCTTGTTTTAAAATTTAAAATGGAAATTTTAAAAGTGTGGGTGGGGGGATAAAATTTTTTAATTATTGGGGAAAATATTGAATTTTTATACAAAATTTTTGAGTAAATCAATTTAGATATTTTAAAGAATCGGTGTTCTGTTTGGAAAAAATATATCAACCAAATCAATAAATTGCAACATCTGAACTAGTTCCAAGTCTCCACTACTTGTATCATGAAAGGTGAAGATAACGAACATTCATCAATCTCATAATCCTATAAGTTATACAACATAGAGAGTTGACCTAACACGGACCCCTGGACATACCAGAGGTGGGATCAAGTGCCTAGGAGGAGTAAGCATCCCCTGTCGACCGGTCACACCCACCGTAAGTCCCATATCTTGATCAGGTAAACGGAGTTATCCGTAGTCAAAATCAGTGTGCCAAGAACAGCCTGACAAATGGTATGAAACACTCCAGACAACATTTGACCCAATGATAGGTTGTATTGGCAAACTATCGTTACAACTACCATAGAATTTGCGAAAAGCTGGCTTCAATCGAGACGGTTGAAACCCCTGTAACATCAACTTGTTTGTCAGTAGCTTGCCTTGATTCAAAAACTGACGCAGAACAAGCTCTTGCGTATCGGATCATTTGAGAGATAGAAACACCATATGCAGGTGATAATGGAATAATTACTTCTTAAATATGGGAAGCTGACGGTGGAGAAGCTGAAATCATCCCGTTTGTCATAAAGCTGAGATGTTTGTTTGCCGTTAATATATACTGTCAATGAAATATCTTAAAGACCCATCTCATGACCGTATGGTCAGTAAAAATGTAGGCGGAGCCTAATCTAAACAGATGTTATTTACCTGGAGTGGCCAGGGTCTACCAAGGTGTTAACTGCTATACCCCATGGCACTCAAATAAATACACAGAGACAAAAGGTGGTAGAAATCTACCTGTCCTGCTTTTTTTTATATATATAGTTTTGATATACACAGGACCTGTCTCAGTGACCTCTGCAGAGTTTCTGTGGCCATAGTGTTTGAATAATGGTTGTATTCCTAAGGGTAGCTGACACATTCTACACCCCCACCCACTCTCTCTCTCTCTCTCTCTCTCTCTCTCTCATTGACTTAATGAATAATTTCTGTTATAAATATAGAGGTATCATAAATTGATGACATAAATTATTTCAATAGGTTACAAGTTTTAAAAATTATTGTGCAAATCATTGTTTGATTTCTCATTGTGTAATCTATAATACATGTACAGGTATATGGAGGGGGGAAATTACAATTATATTGAAATTGCATTGTTCAGGGGCCTTTTTAAAAACAATTGAATTACAAGAAAATGGCAGTTGTGGACAGGTCATTGCTATCAAAACTCGGGTATACTGGTCTTCCTCAAGATCTAAAGAATTCCTGTAGATACTGGCTGTTATTGTTATCAAAACATCCCTCTGGGGTAGCCCCAGACCACAGTGTCTGCAGATGTCACTCCACCTGAGATCTATTGTTAAATGTTTGATTGACAGGCAGGTTACAATTTGGGGGTGTTAACTTAAAATTGGGTCTTTAAGTATGAAGCAGAAGTGGACGACTCTGTGGTGTCTTATTTCGAGCTTGCAGGAATATCGAATCGACATATGAATGAAAGTTATTATTGTTAATAGATAAAACGTCGTCGATATATCTAAACTGAAGGCCACAGCAAGAGATTTTTTCTTCTTACGTAGAAGTTTCTGAATAAATTCTGCTTCATATGAATATAAAAACAGGTCAGCTAACAAAGGAACACAATTCGTGCCCATGGGAATTCCAACTGTTGGAAGACCCGATCACCAAAGATCACGAAGATATTGTCAATGAGGAACTCTGGCATATTTTTTATTTCAACTTCAGAATACTTGTGCGTGGAATCAGAGTGGTGTTTAACAAAGGAATTTTTTGGATGACTGGTCACTAGATATGAATATTTCTGTTTTCCATTTTTGTTGAAAAAGCAACTGTCTTTGATGTCAAAAAGTCTAATCTTTAATTTGTCACGAGGAATGGTCGTGTAAAGTGTTGGAAAGTAATAGGTCTTGATGTTGTTGATCTGAGAAAACTTTTGCGATTTCAAGTTAACTAAAGGTTCTTTAGAATTTTTTAGAACCCACATTTGATTTACACCACTTTTGGCATATGTAGTCGCACAGTAAGTTTGAAGTTTCTCCTTCACAGCTGTTAATGTTTTCGTGAGGATCAAAGATAGGGGCTTGGTAGAGCACTTACTGGATCCAGCGATGTATCTTTGTTTGTAAGTTTTTTTTTAATGTAGTTTAGGAATCCAGTATAGGTACGGTAACTCATATTCATTCGACCCATCGACTGGGATACCAACTGTGCCTAAAACTGAAGCATGGTTTTGAAGAATTTCATCTTTTGAAAGGGCAGTTGGAGTATAAATACGATTACCAAAAGTGGAGTTAATGCCAAGTTCGTTTAAAATACAGTTGTAATAATGAGCCTTACAAACAAGTTTATAAATTATAAAACTGAAATACACGTATTGGATAGATATAGAAGATTATATATTGGATGAAAAAGAATCTGTAAAGTCATGCAGATTTAGGACTTTTTTTATTTATCAATCCTTTGCCACAAAATATAGTCCCTGCCAAACCCTTTTAAAATTTGAATGGACACAAACAACTGAATAGGGTTCAGTAATAGATGTGTAATACGTTTGCACCATTGGAATCAGTATTGAACCAGTAAATACTTAGTTGTAGCATCCTGTGCAGTTGTGTTCAAAAGTTCAGGAGGTAACTTCCTTTTAAAATAGATGCATTGTTTCCCATCGATCAATTTACTCCGATTATTGTACCATATTTCAATGTATTTATCACAGAATAGTTTACAACATATCGATATACAGTAAGTATCTCGAAGTAGTTTAAATTCGTTTGGGTTTTCAAGTCTGTACCAATAACAAATGATTGATTTCAAAATATCATATTTAAATGTAGAGGGAATCTCCCTAATTCTGATAGTGTAGCAAAATTTGGACTTTTCTTATGCAAACCAAGAATACATTTAGAATATGTTTTGTGAAGCTTCTCACGGTGGAGTGATTTTAAAAGTTTGTCTGAATCAAATGATGATGACTTTAATTCATTCCTTGAACCCATGTATCCATCTCATATATTTCAGGATAATATATTAGAAATTGTTTTATTTTCTGGTCAAAGAGATGAATACTTGTTTTAATTCCTGGTGCTAAAACTAGAAAATATAATTTTGAATTTATAAAATCCCTTCAGGGCTATGTTATATAGTTCAGATTTAGCAGTTCTAAACCTGCCAGATGTAGAAAAAAGGTACCCAAGTACTTATATTAAGAAGGTGAATATTCAATATGAGATTGTTCTGAAATTAACAAGTAGTTGCATTATTTTCCCAACTTGTTAAAAAGACAATAACTTTTGTTTTCTTAACATTAACTTTCAAACACCAATCATCGCAATATGTTTCTAAGATATCTATTCTCCGTTGTAAACCCTCTGCTGATGTTGACATTACTATATCGTCTGCATACATTAAATAATTCAATTTTTCATTTTGAAGTGATACGCTATCTTTTCATTTTTCGAGGTACAATGGCAAATTTGAACAGAGGGGGGATTATATTTTTCCCCTGTCTTACACCAAGGTTAATCAAAAATGGACCAGTAAGATTATCTCCAATTCTAACACATGCTTTTGGAATTCCTGTACATATCCTTGATAATGTTATGAAAATAACTGCAAATATTCATATTCAACAATTTCAGTTTCAAACCAGTATGTACAAAATGTATCACACCCCTTCCCTGGCGACACGGGTCCGTATATGTTCTCGTCTTTGATGGTATTAGAACTATCATGAATTTTGATTTCCAAAACATGGAAAGGGAGACAAATTTTATTATAGAATTCCTCGGTGTATGGATCAAAGGGAGGGGGTTTTCATCTTTACCGTGTGGAATAGATTTTAATACTCATTTTGAATGTAACTGATAAAAAAAGATAAGCCGCAGATAACCGGAGATAGAGACGACGGACCGGAAAGGGGATGGTAAGCAATCATATTCACGCCTAATCGATTGTTTCCGAATATTGATTTTTACACTAAAACACCCTAGGCCCATAAAAAATTTCGCTATCTTGAGAATTTCGAGATAACCAGCTTGTAATTTCGAGAACTTTTCTCATAATTTCGAGGTCTTGAATTTCCCTTGATAGTAACCGGCTCTTGTAAGTATAAGTACGGAGATAAGAATTTCATGAAAGGTGAAGATATTCTGATAACGAACAGTGATCAATCTCATAACTCCTATAAGCAATACAAAATAAAGAGTTGGACAAACTCGGACCCTGGACACACCAGAGGTGGAATCAGGTGTCTAGGAGGAGTAAACATCCCCTGTTGACCGGTCACACCCGCTGTGAGCCTTATATCTTGATCAGGTAAACGGTGTTATCCGTAGTCAAAATCAGTGTGTCACGAGCGGCCTAACAATCGGTGTGAAACACGTCAGACAGCATTTGATCCAATGATAGGTTGTAACGACCGAAGAATTTGCGAAATGCTGACTTTAAACGAGACTGTTGAAACCCATATACCATCAACTTGTTTGTCAGTAGCCTCCCTTGATTTAAAAACTGACCATATGCAGAACAAGCTCTTGCGTATCGAATCAGTTGAGAGATATAAACACCATATGCAGGTGATAATGGAATATTGTTACATGAATATGGGAAGTTGGCGATGGAGAAGCTGAAATCATCCCGTTTGTCATAAAATTGAGTTGTTAGTTTGTCGTTAGTATCTACTGTCAATAAAATATCTAAGTATGAAGCAGAAGTGGACGATTCTGTGGTGTCTTTTATTTCGATTTCATGGGTATGTTATCCTTAGAATTGGCCGATTGAAGGAAATTACCGCTATAATCCTTCTTGTATTCTCAGTTCTAACTTTGATTTTACTGTATGACATTTTTAATTCCATTATTACCTTATGATATAACTTTTCGATTTCCATTCTTAATTCTAAATTTTATTTTGCTGCATGGCATCCTTATTCCGTGTCACATTTTTATATTTCAATTTTCCATTTGCTTTCGTCTTGCTTCTTTGACTAATATAGCCTATATGAAATCCTTAATTCCACCTCATCTTATTGCATTCTTACTCAGATTCCACAACCTGAAATTCTTAATTTTATCGAGATTTAATCAACCTCACCACTTGAGGATGGAATAGTCGGAAAGGATAACCACCTAAGGACCAATCTAGAGTTTCAGAAAAGAATTAATGTTAAAAAATATCACTCATTTAATGTTGACAGCCAAAATGCTGACCTTCTGAATGCAAGAATAAAAGCAATATTTTAGCCTTAAAGTTGTGTTATGTAAACAAAGACTCGAGTCTTTTTATGTATATAAATAAACCAGTGAAATATTAATTTTGTAATATAAAGCGTTTTAATTTTGCATAGTCACAAATTTTAACTTTTAGATGATAGATTTTACCCGAAGAATGCTTGAAATGTGAAAGGTATGATAAACTTAGATCGATATCCATTTCTTTTGAAAATTTCGTAAACAATATCATACCGCAATCTTTGTTTACAAAACAAATTATAAACTCTCTAAAATGAGCTTATGTGATAATGTATAACCTAAGTTTTATTTGAAATCTTTTAAACATATTAGATAGATTTTGATACTTAAAAGTGGAAAACAAAATTTTGGAGAAAATTGTGAATCCACACCTTTTAAAGTCGTGCTGGTGCAACATAGGATTTGAAAAATGACCCGGTTCATTTCTTAACGTTGGGAAATAAACATCGACTCTTTTTAAACTGAAATGAACTAGGCTGTGAAATTATGACAAAGTCAGGTCATTCTTCATCACGATATGTCCAAATGTACACGTATTTAGACAGGAATTGAGGTGAAGGTTACATGGAAATAAATTAGTAAAATAATAATGTATATTTGTAATATTCAGTTTGTGTAAAATGTTAATGCACTGAATGGAACATTTTTGTATGGGATATTACAAGCTAGGCGAACTGTTTACCATGTTACAAGAACTACCGGGGACCGACTTGTCTCACTGGTATTAAACTGATGATAGTAACGATTGTTACGATCGTTGCTATCATCCCAAGATGGCGGAAGGAAATTCGGGTAAAACCATGTTTACTTATTATATCTATTTGTATTGTT
The DNA here is from genome assembly GCF_947568905.1 of Ostrea edulis. Lineage (NCBI taxonomy): Eukaryota > Metazoa > Mollusca > Bivalvia > Ostreida > Ostreidae > Ostrea > Ostrea edulis. The sequence goes on from NC_079168.1 coordinate 82,035,347, forward strand.
TATTTGCGAATGATATGTAGGTAAGAAATATCATACACTAGCAACAGCGAGGATGATAGTAACGGAAATGAATGATGATAGTAACGTAAGAACTTATATGTATCAATGATGATAGTAACGACTAAAAGATGATAGTAACGATAAAAAGATGATAGTAACGATAAAAAGATGATAGTATAACGATAAAAGGATGATAGTAACGATAAAAAGATGATAGTAACGATAAAAGGATGTATATGTAGACAATCAACCATAATTATATACACGTATATGAAAGTGTTATTTGAATGTTACATTATTCGAAAGATTTTGAAACATGAAATTGCATAAATATGTTGAAAATTAACATATAAAAAGAATGAACATGACATGCAAAATCAAAATTAAAACAAAGCAAACAAACATAAAGAGGAACTTGTATACAGATGATAATCCTGTGATTAAGAACAATTCAAAAATTTTCGAACAGTGTAGAACAAAAAATAATACCATCTACCGACTGTAAAGAAACATCCTAAAATAGAGCAAAACAGGACAGATACAAATCGGACAATTTTGGTGTTGTTTTATCTAGTCTTCATATCTTAAAAGATTCATTCAGTTCTCAAACATTAAACAAATATTAAACATATTATCCACCAGTATGGAAAGATTCAGTGTTATTAAAACGAAGCTAAAAAGTCTACAGTCTACAGACCACTTTTGTACCCTTTCTAAATCATTAAATGTGCATGCATTGTAATTAATATACTATTTTTATATAAGTTATAAAAAACACTAATAGAGATGTATGTCTAAGACCATAGTAAAAGTAAAAGCATTTAATGATTTCTGAAATTTCGTGAATTTCAAAGCTTTCATATATTAAACTTACATGACTTAAAAAAACCCAAAGATACCCACAACAATTGATAGATGGACAAGATACTGTCAGATGATATACATGTAACACCAATTATGTGACCATAAAAAGTACTTATAACAACCAATGTCTGATTCAAAGACTGTTCCATATTAATATTCACGTTATCCATTTCTGAAAATTTAATAAATGTTGAAACAGTAAATATTTGGCCGACTTTTAAACTTTGGTCAGATAAGAGGGTGTTGCGTTTTGTTTGAACAGGAATTTTTTTTATATGCATTTCGTTTCTTGCTGCAATCTGTTCAAAAAAATCTCTTAAAATTTAAGACAGGTTGTTGTATAATGTGTAATGAATTGACACAGATACATTTTCACAATTTTTTACTTTTTTTCCCCACAAGTAGATTTCTAATAGTGAAAATTTATATATTCTCTAAGTTGTAATATCAATATTAAATTATGATGAAGCTTGAACGTGCATCAGTTAGAACAAAATGCCATGGAAATAACTCACCATACTTCTTGTGAATAAAGTAAATATAAGAGATAATCAAATTTGCTCCGTAATCTTATATATGGCTGGATAGGAGGGGGTCTGAACTCGGATTCCCGGGAAATATTTATAAAATACTGAATTTCGAGAGAAAAAATTAATAATCCAGCATCCCGAAAAAAGGGCAAATCCCGAATCCTAATAAGGTTAATCCCGAATTCCCGCTGAAAAAAAATCAGCCAATCTCGGAGTCCCGAAAAAAGGTCCTCCCGTCCCTCCACTTATAGAAAAGATAGGGAAAAATTAAAATGACAGTTTGTGTACAAATAAGAACGTTAATGCGACTCAAAAGTTCACGTTACTATCATCTTTTATTTCCGTTACTATCATCTTTATTTTTACTTTTACTTTCGTTACTATCATCCTCGCTGTTTTTTCAACGACGAATTTTCTGTTCATATGAGCCGTATCAGTAAAAGATAAAATAACACCTGATCGTAATTGTTGCTAGTGTATGATATTTTTTACCTACATATCATTCGCAAATAAACAATACAAATAGATATAATAAGTATAAACATGGTTTTACCCGAATTTCCTTCCGCCATCTTGGGATGATAGTAACGATCGTTGCTATCATCAGTTTAATACCAGTGTTGTCTGTACTGCCCTTTATGTACTTTAACGTCATCTCTTCACGTTAAAAAAAAGTCTCATTATATTTTCCAAAGCGACAGTCTCCAGAAAAGTCTTCTGTTTTTAATAGATGGATCGCAGTTGGGTTTCTTTCAGTATCTGCCACACGGGCACTTGGGTCTGTAAATAAGTTACGACGTATGTATACTAATAAAAACACGTGTTAGTATTAGTATATATTTACAGAAACAAGTGACTTCAGGTGATCTATCATAGAGGTTAGAGGATCGTAGCAGCTAGCTTAGCTGCTAGGCTGGATATCTAGGTCTATTGAACTCTTAGCTGCTAGGCGGAGCTAGGTCTATTAAACCCACTATATGAATTAACGTTTGTTATCCCTACGTAGGGCTAGTCTAGATGTTCGTTCAGTTTCATAGCACGCCCTTTTGTAAACCGGAGTTTTCGCACCCGTAAAATCAGTCATAAAGACTGCAGTTACGTCTACGTTGGTAAAACTCGGCCCTGATATCTTTGATGCTCTAGTTTCCGCACCCGTAAAATCAGTCATAAAGCCCGTGTTTATGACGGAATTACGATCTTTAGTAATACTCGGCCCTGATATCTTTGACGCTTTAGTAAAACTCGGTCCTGATATCTTTGACGCTTTAGTAAAACTAGGCCCTGATATCTTTGACGCTTTAGTAAAACTCGGTCCTGATATCTTTGACGCTTTAGTAAAACTCGACCCTGATATCTTTGACGCTTTAGTAAAACTCGGTCCTGATATCTTTGATGCTTTAGTAAAACTCGGTCCTGATATCTTTGATGCTTTAGTAAAACTCGGCCCTGATATCTTTGACGCTTTAGTAAAACTCGGTCCTGATATCTTTGACGCTTTAGTAAAACTCGGTCCTGATATCTTTGATGCTTTAGTAAAACTCGGTCCTGATATCTTTGATGCTTTAGTAAAACTCGGCCCTGATATCTTTGACGCTTTAGTAAAACTCGGTCCTGATATCTTTGATGCTTTAGTAAAACTCGGTCCTGATATCTTTGATGCTTTAGTAAAACTCGGCCCTGATATCTTTGACGCTTTAGTAAAACTCGGTCCTGATATCTTTGACGCTTTAGTAAAACTCGGTCCTGATATCTTTGACGCTTTAGTAAAACTCGGTCCTGATATCTTTGACGCTTTAGTAAAACTCGGTCCTGATATCTTTGGCGCTTGTGTCAAGTTGTTTTCTTGTGTATATCTAGAAGGTATTTTTTAATCACTTAATCATCTAGCGAATGCTGTGGACTCTTCTTTTGTTTCTTTAAGAAGTCTAACCAATTTGCTTAAAAAGACAATACGAATGAGATTTTTGGTGTAAATTTGTGGAACTTCACCTACAACTGGCATAGAGGTTATAAAACTTTTACTGTACTCATACTCAAACTCAGTCATGTTTGTTTTGAGTACAACTCTGATCAAGCTTCGAAACATACTCGAAAAATGTTGAGCATATACTCCATTTGAGTATGATAATGATTTTATAAGTTTTATAACCTTCACTTTTGAGCATGAGCACGATTAAGAGCACAGAGTTCGAGTATGAAAAAGTGCTTTAAAAAGTTTTATAACCTCCGGGCCTGGTGACAGGTCCCAAAACGAGTGACAATTTCTAGAAGGGACGTCAAACAATTCTACCGTGGTTATTGCAAAGATCAAAGGAATACCGCGGTCATTATTCTGGGATATATACCTTTATATACGCAATTTAACTGATTATGAGAAAATTGATACTCTTCTCGACTGCACTTTGTATTTTGCTAATGCAACAATAAATTCGATAACTGAAATTTCAATTTTATAATCTAAAAAAAAGAAGCAATCAATATATGTTGTAAAACAAATTCATAAATGATTGCATGAAGAACACTTGTCATTCCGTACAAACCGATCGTCTCCGAGAACGATACACAAGTAACCATGGAGATGCACAAAGAAGTTTTTCTTGAATTGTGTATTCAAAGCAACTGATATAATCTGTTAACATCAAACTACATATTTGAAATAATTTATTTTTTCAAAATAGATTCAAAATACCCCTACCATCTCACCCTTTTCGCCAGCAATAGAAAAATGTAGGCCGTTTCGGAAACTGCCATGACGTGTCGACATCACAGTGATCAAATTCGTAGCGATATAGGAAAATCTCTGAGCCGTAGTAGAATAACCTCATTCGTCTCGGAATGTTGTTTTGAAATATAAAAGCCCCGGCTTTTATATTTCAAAACAACATTTCTCGACCTCGGAGGTTATCCTGCCACATACACGAAAACGCGATCATTATTTTAAACAAAATTGATAAGATCTTAACCAATAAGGTTGAGGATACGCCAGGACCATGTATGACGACGTTAACAAGACGCTTGACACACAATCCATGTTCCAACAGATTTTATTCACATGTATAACAATGAATCGCACATGGATCCTAAGACAGGTATCACAGAATTCAGAATCAACGCCATCACAGCCTGCAAAATCAATTTGGAAATTCAATTCAATAATATCTTTTTCTTACAAGGGTGTTTTAATGTAGAATAAAAATACACTTCCCAAAAAAAATGATATTATTCCAAATCTCAGGTGCGAACCTCTAAGTAAGACAGACTTATTGTTTATCACCCCTTTGCGACTTATTATTTTTATACATATGACTATTGGGAAATTATCATTTGGGGATGGATGGATGGATCGATCGATTGATAGGCAGATCGAGATATCACATTTTATGAAAGACCATTTCAAGCTAGCACATGTAAATCATTTTGAAGGAAAGGCTAACTTTGTAATGTGTGGCCTAGATGTTCTGTTTTGATATAAGACAGAGTTTACATTCATACCTAAAAGAGCGTCGTCGACGCCTCCTCCCGAATCCCGATAGTCCCTGACTCCTCGATTGCTGTCCGAATCTCGCTGTCTGCTGCCCAAACCCGCCTGTCAAACCGGGACCAGCCATTCCCATGCCGCCCCCTAAGCCCATGTCCATCCCACCAAGTCCTGCTCCACCCATTCCAAGTCCAGCCCCACCCATTCCCATACCAGGAGCACCCGGTATTCCTCCGCCGAATCCTCCCTGCATTCCTCCAGGGCCCCTTGGAGGAAAGCCTGACATGAACATCATCGACATATCTGGGGCGTTCATGCCCCCGAAGGATCCGCCAAACATGGGACTATATGAAGGTTCTTTCTTCTTTTTCCCAAAAAGTCCTCCTAGCCCAAGCTTGTCGCCAAATCCCCCTAACATTCCTAGTCCAAAAATGGCGGGCGCTGCATACGCTACAAAAGGAGAAATGTTTACGATGAGGTTGCGAGTGTTTGGTTTTTTGTTTGTTTTTGTTTTAACTTTAATTATTTTTACATAATGTGAGGGATTATGAACTGAAACACTAAAGTATAAAACTCTCTAGAATACGTCATTAAGATTACAAGGTACCCGTTGATATAGGAAGTCAAGGTTCTTATACGTGTTAAATATATGTCTCCCCTCTTCCATATATATTATATAGATTAAAAAGTTTGTTGCCTTTTACCAATTGAGGAACAACTCAGCGGTTTTCGAAACATTGAACGCATCTTTGCTAGCCATGGGTTCCGATCCGTCCATTCCTTCACCTCACCTCACCTATCCTTCCCGTGCCCGCTGGCGCATAAGGCTCCAAATGATGAGGGTAGTGGAGGGGAAATTTGGCTTGCAAAGATGGAAGAGGGGTTGTTTATTTTTATTCTAAGCTTAACGAGTTTCATTTTTAATCGCATCGAAATTTTTTTTATGTGATTTGCACGTGGGTGGGTTGGGGTGGGGGACTTACCTAATAATGGCAGCGCCGCTGATATTGGGACTGGGATTATGGTGAAGATTACACACACCGCTAATATCAATTGATCAACCTTCATCTGAAAGAAATGAAATATTATTCCGTTTTACGAAAATGTGTGATTTTTGTATATGTTGAACTACACTTCTGTTTTTTGTATATCTGACAACTTCAAAAAGCTGGCAACATACACATTTTCTTTGGTCATTAATTGAATTAAACTATAATGTGTGGAAATTATTACAGTTTTTCAACTTTTAACCATCAATATTGATAAGTCACATGAGGGTGGGGCTATCTTAAATAACGTGCGTCAGCGAGTTATGATGGGAGTTTTCTGCATACCGTGTCGTGTTATCATCACAATGCAGGTAAAAATGTTAACGTTTTACTGTTTTATTTTATATTTAATTAGATTTTTTTTTTTAAAAAGTAACATTTTGATATTCCATTTAGTAAATCTGTCTGTCCTTGTCGGCCACTAAATCGATTCAGCCACGGCATTCCGATGGCAACTTTATTTTTTAAGGAGGTACTCTACACCATCATAATGGTCGACTTCCATTTAAAACATGGATGAAAACATAAATACTAGCAATATTTGTCTATTCATTTCAATACTCTTTGCCTAGCTGATTAGCTCAGTAAGTTAGCATGTCGATAGCTGGTCTGGAGATCGTGGGATCGTGTCCAGCAGGGATTTTATTCCCTTTTTTAATAGATCAGTTTCAACTAAAACTGCATTTTTTAGATTAAATGAAGTGAATTTGAAAGTTTTCAATTTCAAAATAGTGTTGTACATATCCTCCACTTTTCATCCACATCAAACTCTGGTGTAGCATTCCTCCATAAGTTGGTATTTTGATGTCATTTTGAGTTATCAAAAGAACTACAACATTTTCCCAAGCACTTTGGTACCTATCCAACTGACGTCACCAGGCCTAATTGTATTTACTGGTTACTTTACCTGTGAATAACAGTTATAGTCCTTAACACGTTACTGATTTAATAGTTGATTATACCCATCATATTTTATACGGTCCCCCTGATTGGTCCAAGCGCGCTTTAACGGATATAACGGGGTGATAATAGATTGGCGTCTTACGGTACATCATTCGCTGCCTTATGTAATCCACTGACTAAACCGAACAGGGGAAACCGGAAACATGCAGCTGTTTGGTAATGATAAAATGGTGGAATGTTCATACCTTATTATCACTGTAGTGTTTGAGAGACAGGATATTCTGTATTCAATATATGATCCGTCTTCATATAAATACCGTCTCCTCTATTTCAAATGTAAACTGCATTATAACGGTAGATTAGCGATGAATTCAAATTCTTTATTGGCGCAACACATCAATTAATTAGGGAGCTCGCTAGCAACTGGGGGGTCCCTAGTTTGATTCCTGATCCCGGCATTCGCGACAAACCCAAGATACTAACATAGGTAGTCCCTGTTCCTTCGCCATGCGCCCGACATAAGAGGAGAAATATCACGGATATTTTGGATGAGAACCTAAGCGCTAAGCATAGGTACCTAACGTTCTTAAATTTGAGAGGAAAATTCTCAAATGGGACGAAAAACAACAACATATGTATTGTATAGAAGACCTGTTTTTACAACTCGTTTTGATAGACCCGTTTACTCTACATCAACCATGTGACCAATTTGTTAAATTTTATTTATCTATTTATTTTTTAGAACCTGCTTTCAGATTACTTAGTTATATAAAGGAAATGACATTTATAACTGTATTGGAGGTGTTCCAATCATAGATGGTTGCAAAAAGAGAACAATTATCATCAATACAAAATGTACATTCGTCTTTTAACACAGTTTACGTTACTGTAATATTCAGATTACCTTTTGATTTTTACTGACCGGGTCCTAACAGGAAGTTCTCGTGTTCTGGGCCCGTCCTCTGCCGCTCTACGATAGGTACTGTTCAGAGCTGGGGGGCGGGACGCGTAGGACTGTCATACAAGGCACTGGGGGCCAAGACACGTAACAGCACGTGTTATGAAATAATGTTAATGGACAAATTCATTCATTGATGGCCTTACAATTTCATAATCAAAGATGATACAGCATTTCATGTTTCATATCTTTATGTTTATCAAACCAAATAACAAAGAGAAGACGCGGATATTAAATGTCACGCGGATCTATATACTATATACACGTAGTTATATTCAAATAAAATTATCTTAGATTATTATTTTTTGCAATAATTTAGGGGATTGGTTGATAAACCATGCACTAATCTAAAGATAATGACGTTTTCTTCACAAATTTACACTCGTTCAGCGGTTTCCTATTTAGCTCTTCATTATCACAATTTTCGACATTATCTTTACCTGATATCCTAGAACGATACACACAGGGAGATCTTTCCTCTGAAAACGGTATGTCTGTGTGTTTTTATAATTTCATTCGTTTACCATTTTAAAAATAAGTTAACATTGACATACCTTTATTTTAAAGGCATGCGTGTGTCATTTTGTAATTTTAAAAAAAAATTAATGGGTGGGTGTAAATACAAGTATTAAAATATGGCACGACCTATGACTAGTTTGTTCTATTATTAGATATTGTGAAAGTGCTCTTATTCCTTCCTTAAACTGTCCTCTGGACATGTAAATTTGGTATTCACTACAGTTCAGTGTTTTTCACAGATTTGATTTTCAATCAGACAGTACAGATTTTGTAAACTGACTGTCTCAAATTTTGCAGGCTGACTGTCTCGAATTTGGGACTGTCTAGAATTTTGTGGACTGACTGTCTGGAGTTTCGTGGGCTGGCTGTGGAGGGCACTGCAGCTGATATCAATGGAGTTTACAAAACGAGCGTTTATGTTGGTTGTTGTGTTCGTGCTTACCTGCCGCACACTGGCCAACAACGGCACCTCCAACGAAACAACCAGTAAGTAAATGTCACATCAATCTGCCGCACACTGGCCAACAACGGCACCTCCAACTAAACAACCAGTAAGTAAATGTCACATCAATCTGCCGAACACTGGCCAACAACGGCACCTCCAACGAAACAACCAGTAAGTAAATGTCACATCAAACATCAACAACGGCACCTCCAACGAAACAACCAGTAAGTAAATGTCACATCAATCTGCCGCACACTGGCCAACAACAGCACCTCCAACGAAACAACCAGTAAGTAAATGTCACATCAAACATCAACAACGGCACCTCCAACGAAACAACCAGTAAGTAAATGTCACATCAAACATCAACAACGGCACCTCCAACGAAACAACCAGTAAGTAAATGTCACATCAAACATTTAAATAGTTTGTAAAACAACCAAACAACACAAAAAACTAAACTAGACCAACAATTACTAAAACTACCAAACAACACAAAAAAGTACACCAAGAATTACTAAAACTACCAAACATAACAAAACTAAACCAACAATTACTAAAACTACCAAACATAACAAAACTAAACCAACAATTACTAAAACAACCAAACAACACAAAACTAAACCAACAATTACTAAAACTACCAAACATAACAAAACTAGACCAACAATTACTAAAACAACCAAACAACACAAAACTAAACCAACAATTACTAAAACTACCAAACATAACAAAACTAAACCAACAATTACTAAAACAACCAAACAACACAAAACTAGACCAACAATTACTAAAACAACCAAACAACACAAAACTAGACCAACAATTACTAAAACAACCAAACAACACAAAACTAAACCAACAATTACTAAAACTACCAAACAACACAAAACTAGACCAACAATTACTAAAACTACCAAACAACACAAAACTAAACCAACAATTACTAAAACTACCAAACATAACAAAACTAAACCAACAATTACTAAAACAACCAAACAACACAAAACTAGACCAACAATTACTAAAACTACCAAACAACACAAAACTAAACCAACAATTACTAAAACAACCAAACAACACAAAACTAAACCAACAATTACTAAAACAACCAAACAACACAAAACTAGACCAACAATTACTAAAACAACCAAACAACACAAAAAACTAGACCAACAATTACTAAAACAACCAAACAACACAAAACAAATAGACTAACAATTACTAAAACTACCAAACAACACAAAACAACTAAGATTTAAGGTAGTGATTGTATGGGTCATTGAAAATTAATGAATCTATGATTATTTTTTTTATTTTACATATTTTGTAGTTGACAGTATCGGTAACTCATTATGAAAGTATCATGTATGGTTTTCACGGAAATTGTGACGCTACGGTTGTCATAGTAACCCCTCTTGTCGACTTTCTATAATAAATGGTACAGGTGCTTCAGGTGGTATTTAAAAATGATGCAAAAAGAGTAAGTTATACAAATTTTATATCAAATTGAAGTTAAAGCCTTAATCAATATATAATTTGTATTAAGATGTCCATTTATTTTCATATGAAGTAGTAGCACGGCTCCTTATGAGAAATTGTGCAATTTTTAGAAGTCAATTATTCACCAAAACAGACATATTTTCACCCCCTGAAAAATAAATGACCAATGAATTCTTTTTATTTTTACATATGTTTTAACATATGTTAGTAGAAATTTTTCCTGAAAGTATCAATATTGGTTTTCAGGTTTACTATGGCGCTATGAGCAGTATAGCTACCCCTTCCGCTCCTAAATAAATGCTGTAGGTGACAATACGATGAATATGCATCTTACATGTATTTAATTTAACTCATGTTAAAACTATGTTTTGATGTTTACTTTTGAATTAATTTCACATAAAATGATAGTACTGTTGCTTTGGAGATATTTTTATTACTTTCTGTTTGAAATTACTTGTGCATTCATGCTCTGTTTATAAGTGTATGTTAAAACGCGGGAAATACAACAGCCGATGTAAACTGTGCAATGTGACGTCGTATTACCGGCGACGGTTTTTTCCTTCTCTTTTCAAACCAAGCGATTATAAAAAACAAAAAAAAATTTTTTTTTAATTATGAGAAATAAATGAACTAAATGAGAAAAACACACTTTTTGATTTCTCTTAATTAACATCCACGTAACATAGTTGACTCCCTCCCTCTTAGCTGACGATCTCAAAGTGGACAATGGGAATATTTGTAGCAAAATAAAGTACTTTAAATCTATGCATAGTGTACTTAGAAAAGATCTGATTAAAATATTATCAATATTGTTTGCTTTAAAAATGACGCGTTTACACAACCCGTGTTTCCTCGGCCTAACGGTTTCCCTTAAAGATTACATATCCAGCATTTTATGGTGTATTAACACCATATACATGCCATGGAATTTATAGCATTACAATGTATATATCATAATTTTAATAGGCCTCGTGGTTTGTGAATTAAATTTACGTTTTGTAAGACTGAAAATTAACTGGGGGGTGGGGGGTGAGAAACATGGGAACATAACAAAGCACTTCGCCGTGATAACCATTAAAACAAGGGGCCTTCATAACCATTAAAACAAGGGGCCTTCACCGTGATAACCATTAAAACAAGGGGCCTTCACCGTGATAACCATTAAAACAAGGGGCCTTCACTGTGATAACCATTAGAACAAGGGGCCTTCACTGTGATAACCATTAAAACAAGGGGCCTTCACTGTGATAACCATTAAAACAAGGGGCCTTCACTGTGATAACCATTAAAACAAGGGGCCTTCACCGTGATAACCATTAAAACAAGGGGCCTTCACCGTGATAACCATTAAAACAAGGGGCCTTCACCGCGATAACCATTAAAACAAGGGGCCTTCACTGTGATAACCATTAAAACAAGGGACCTTCATAACCATTAAAACAAGGGGCCTTCACCGTGATAACCATTAAAACAAGGGGCCTTCACCGCGATAACCATTAAAACAAGGGGCCTTCACTGTGATAACCATTAAAACAAGGGACCTTCATAACCATTAAAACAAGGGGCCTTCACCGTGATAACCATTAAAACAAGGGGCCTTCACCATGATAACCATTAAAACAAGGGGCCTTCACCGTGATAACCATTAAAACAAGGGGCCTTCACTGTGATAACCATTAAAACAAGGGGCCTTCACTGTGATAACCATTAAAACAAGGGGCCTTCACCACGATAACCATTAAAACAAGGGGCCTTCACTGTGATAACCATTAAAACAAGGGGCCTTCACCGTGATAACCATTAAAACAAGGGGCCTTCACCGTGATAACCATTAAAACAAGGGGCCTTCACCGCAATAACCATTAAAACAAGGGGCCTTCACTGTGAAAACCATTAAAACAAGGGGCCTTCACTACGATAACCTTTAAAACAAGGGGCCTTCACCGTGATAACCATTAAAACAAGGGGCCTTCACCGTGATAACCATTAAAACAAGGGGCCTTCACCGCGATAACCATTAAAACAAGGGGCCTTCACCGTGATAACCATTAAAACAAGGGGCCTTCACCATGATAACTATTAAAACAAGGGGCCTTCACCGTGATAACCATTAAAACAAGGGGCCTTCACCGTGATAACCATTAAAACAAGGGGCCTTCACCGTGATAACCAATAAAACAGGAGCCTTCAGTCTGTTGTAAATTGACCAATTATAAAACTGTATCATTCGGTATTTGATTTCTTTCAGTAGTGCCGGATGACCATGGATCTAATCCTCACAACGAGGCATCATGGACCGTCGCCGTTTCCTTGACAACACTTCTATGTGCAGCCATTTTGAATAAAATATTCTAATGAGACTTGGGAGGTCCTATAGATGTACAGTTTTGCTGTACAATAGCTTCAAATGTATATAAATTCAAAGTCATATAACTTTTGTCTATCTTTATGTGTATAAATTGTAGAACAGACATATTCTTGTGAAAGTCATATATTGACCCAGGCTCAAAACCATTTCAGAGTTTTAATTGTGCAACTTGTGTGTCATTTCATATTGATCAATTACATAAACAACCCATTCATAGGTGTTTCTGGCGGAAAAATGTCATTTTAAACTCTTGGTTCAATTTATACTGATGCATATTTTATAAGTTTTAATTGTTTCTGTAAAATATTAAAATACTGCTTGCACTTAAAAAATACTGTGCATATCTGGATATACAATGTACAATGTTCAAATTATCAACAAAATCAAGATAAGAATGTTCATTATCATAATTATGCTGTAGCTAAAGTACATTTTAACAAGTACCTCATGTATTCTGCAGAGCTTCCCATGATTCACGAGATGAAATGTAATTTAACAGATTTGTATCCTAATATCACAACCTCCTGATATTTGTAAGAAGCCGCATCTCCTTATTCACTTTATGTACTTAGTGGAGTTGTTCTTGCTCTCTGTGATGAATTTTGTTTTCCAGTTCAAACAATATTTATATAGGAAGCTGAAACATTGCAATTTTTGTTTCCTTTCCACCATTTTACATATTGTTTTAAAAAAAAATTACCCACGTCCATCTGTCTGCCCATTCCACATAGAATACATACTATTAGTTCAAATTCTGCCCATCCCATATAGATACATAGTTCAAATTAACTCTTCCTTCTACCCATCCTACAGAGTTCAAATTAACTCATGTATGCCCATCCCATATGGTTCAAATTAACTCCTCCTTCTGTCCATCCCACACTGGTGCATGGTTCACAGTAACTCCTCCTTCTGTCCATCCCACATGTGGTACATGGTTCACCGTAACTCCCATGTTGATAACCACAGGTTATTGTTTCCATTCCACAAACCCAGATTTGTGGAATTGAATGGAGACAATTCCCTGTGGTTTGAGAGGATGAGTTGAGAAACAATACCCAGTGGTTTGCAAGGATGAGTAACTCCTCCGTCAGCCCATCCTACACGGAGCACATGGTTCAGAGTAACACATGCTTTCCCTGCATTTGTCTTTGAAATGACTAAAAATCTATATTTCTAACACCCTCTTGGTTCAAAGTTTGTGCTACATTCATTAATCACAATAAGTTTGACACATGATACACAGATCTAGTTTTCATTGATGCTCATGGTCCATTATTCCTATTCAAGTGACTGACTGAACAGAAGGATTTTCAAAGAAAAACAACAAAAAATATTCTACACTGTGATGCCATATTCTAATTTCGGAGAAATCAAATAATATCTCATTTCAGGGCAAGAAATGGATATTGTTTGACCTCATCCTTTTTTTAGCTGCAGAACTGTTAGTTCTCAGAGAAAATATTGGGATAGATCTGTCCCAATATTTTCTCAGAGAGCTACATTTCTGCAGCTACCATTTTTAATGAATGACGGGATGTTGAAATTTTTCTGTTCTACATGACCATATTTGTATATCACGATGCTTTATGGCCCAGTAATGTCTGTCCATCCGTCTGTCTGGGGTTTCTTTACTGATATCGATTAATATGCTTTCACAGAATGAATTAAAACTTGCTTGTGGAAACTCCAGAGCATATATTTGCAAGAACTATTCCTTTTCTTTGTAAACTTAATTTTCACACAGAGAGTACATGGTTCGCCAGTCAAACTCCTCCAGTTTACAAGCTAGGACCTTATAAGTGTTTTATTGAAGATGAGTATATATGTTGTAATACAGTGTAGATTTGATTTTCTTTCCTTTTTTCATTTTGAACTTGATTTAAAAAGTGTGGATGCTTTCCTCTGACGACAAGGGTATTTCTGAACCATTGGCTGCATTCATGTTTAGAACTCATTTTACCACAAAAGTTGGGTTTTTTTGCATTAGTTACAATCACATTTTTAAAACTCCTTGTAATGTTGAAAACTATCAGTCTGAGAAAGCAACAAGACAGGGTATCCCACATTGTGGGAACATCAGTGTTACTTTAATGTCACAGGTTTACTAAATCTATCATCTTCCCTAAGCTTCATTCAAGTCTGCAATGGGGGATCAATGTTGTCTAGTTATTAACTTGTCATAAAAAAATCAATTCAGTTTGTAAAAAGATGATCAACCTTAGAAGAATTGTCAGACACCTGCTACTAAAATAAAAATACATTGTCAGATTAAACTCAAAAAGTTGAAACACTTTACAATGTTATACATTCATTTATTTGTGAATTGTACTGTCTGTAAATGTTAATCTAATGAATAAAAATAACATTCTATTGAGAAAAACAATTGTCTTTGTCTGTGATTCATAATAATTCCAATATCTTGATTGAAGGAATTTGAACCAATCTCTCACAAAGAGAATTAGTGTTCAGGAAAAGGCCCATATTTGAACTACGTTCATTTCTTCTTCTCTCATGTGTGATACTGGTTCATGCTGCCTACCACTTCTTCCCACCAGTTAAACTAATGCCTGCCACCAACCATGTTATCAATGCTACCATCGACCATGTTATCAATGCTACCATTGACCATGTTATCAATGCTACCATCGACCATGTTATCAATGCTACCATCGACCATGTTATCAATGCTACCATCGACCATGTTGCCAACAAATGAACCGCGACCAGAATCACCACTTGTTTTCTAAAGCTGGCCATTTCAACAAGAGGTTCGTTCCCTCTACCTCCACATGCTCATAGATCCACTTTCTTCCACACCGACACTCTGTACCACATTTCATGGAGCCACATTTTGGGCAGGGGAAGTGGCAGCCCTTACAGATGATGTCCAGACAGTCACACAAGTCCTGGCTGTTCTCCAGCAGGATCCCATTCTCATCATATACCTGGTTCTTCTTAATGCTGCAAGAAGACGGTGAGAGTCATTGTTATACACCTTGATATTTTCCATTATAGAACTAATAATATTTCGAACCAACATTTTAACTGTTAAACCAACTCTCACATGTGTGGTCTATTGTTGACAGGTCAGCAGTTTTACCCAAGAGGGTATGAACAGCAACACTTTACGTTAGCATATTTTTCATAATAATAATAATAATACCATATTTATATAGCACCCTTTTCATACACTATGTACGCTCAAAGGTGCTTTACAAGAGAATGTTATACACATAATACATAGAAAATAAATAAAACATTAAAAGCTGTACCTATCCTCATTGTACATATAAAACATGAAAACACAAGATACCATAAATATGCTAGATAAGAATAAACATCAGTTTCAGGGCATATTAAAATAATAATGAAATACACACACGCACACACAGCATATAATGTCTCAGGTACATTAAACCATAAACCATAAACTAACATACTTCATAAAGTAAGCTGCAGTTCATGTTCAAGTATTTTAACAAGAGGCCCACAGGCCTTATCGGTCACCTGAGTACTAGTGAAAAAGTATCACTACTCCCACAGGCCTTATCGGTCACCTGAGTACTAGTGAAAAAGTATCACTACTCCCACAGGCCTTATCGGTCACCTGAGTACTAGTGAAAAAGTATCACTACTCCCACAGGCCTTATCGGTCACCTGGGTACTAGTGAAAAAGTATCACTACTCCCAAAGGCCTTATCGGTCACCTGGGTACTAGTGAAAAAGTATCACTACTCCCACAGGCCTTGTCGGTCACCTGGGTACTAGTGAAAAAGTATCACTACTCCCACAGGCCTTATCGGTCACCTGGGTACTAGTGAAAAAGTATCACTACTCCCAAAGGCCTTATCGGTCACCTGGGTACTAGTGAAAAAGTATCACTACTCCCACAGGCCTTGTCGGTCACCTGGGTACTAGTGAAAAAGTATCACTACTCCCACAGGCCTTATCGGTCACATGAGTACTAGTGAAAAAGTATCACTACTCCCACAGGCCTTATCGGTCACCTGGGTACTAGTGAAAAAGTATCACTACTCCCACAGGCCTTGTCGGTCACCTGGGTACTAGTGAAAAAGTATCACTACTCCCACAGACCTTATTGGTCACCTGACTACTAGTGAAAAAGTATCACTACTCCCAAGGGCTATGAAATCTAAAAAAAATTTCCTGTTCTGAATATCTAAGCTAAATTCTAATGTTCAGCAACAGTATAGAACAAGATGTGTTCTTAAACTTCAATGCCCTCGAAAGTGCATACACTGATAAAAGGCTTTACATAATATAATAGGTGTATTAAAATTAAAACATTAAAAGATATGACTAATTAAGACCCTGGGTTGTGAAATTCACCATTTTTTGTACATCCTTTTCTGCTATTCCAAAGTATGCATTTAGATTTTATACAGTATCAGCAAACTTACACATAAGCACTATATACTAAGTTTGGCCCCACTCAGGGGTCAGAACCCCTACCCCGAGGATCATGAAATTTACAATTTTGGTAGAGGCCCTCCTGTTCTATATTATTATGCATTTAGTTTTTCTTACACATGTGCGATTCTACAGAAGAAGATTTTTGAAAATTGGTCAATTTTGGGCAGTTCTTGCCCCGCCCCTAGGGCCCCTGGGGTGCAGGAGTCCTGAAATTTACAATTTATGTCCCCCTTGTACCATAGATGCTTCATACTAAATTTAAAAAGAATTAGAATGGTAGTTAGGAAGAAGAAGTTAAAAATGTTCACTTGTTAACACGCGACGACAATCGACAACCAATTGCAATAGGTCACCTGAGTTTACTCTCATTTCTGTAAGAATATTCCAAGCCGTTAAAATAGTCACACTATATTTATCAAGATTCATTCGCATATTGTTCACATTTATTTCAATTAGTAAAGATATGGAAGGTAAAAACATTGGAAATGTAAATGTATAACAGTATCTTACTTTTCTCTATAAATTCGTCTGTTCATTTTCCTCATCTCTCGTGCACTTCTTTCTGGATCAAAGTCCTCCATAAACTTGCCTGGATTCTTAAACTGCAACATCCTTAAGTGTTTACTCTGTCAAAATTAAATGTCATCTTTATGTTTGTAAATTAAGTATGATAAAAAAACAAAAAACTTTGACAACAGATTGGATAAAATTCATCAATCTCAATTTTCTCTCAGTTCATTATACACAGCCATTATTTTTTTCTTCTCAAAATGTCTAATGGAAAGTTCAAAATCAATGAAATGAACACCATTCAAGATTATTGCAAAAATGTCCACCATTTCTGATTTATATAGCGAGCAAAGCAAGCCAGCGCAAAGCACTGGCTTGTACTGCGAGCTCTAATGACTAAAGCGCCCGAAATAATCCGAGCTAAATGTAAACCTTTAACAAGAATACAATTTTGACACCAATCCAAGAAGTCCCTTGTCAAAATGGCCGAGATCTCGTAAAGTCACACCTTGGACTATGATTGTGAAATTACGTGGATTATCATTCTAATCTTGTGGTCTCCTAGCTCAAAAATTCAGTGCACCATTTAGGCGTAATGTTTAACAAAGTGCAATGTTTATGAAAGGCAGGACAAGGTAATGTGTGACGTCATCTTTACGTTTTGACGTATGTCATAATAAGACTGACAGTGGCGGATCTAGATGTTATTTCCATTTGTAAAAGTCATGCTACCAAGATAATATGTACGTAAACATTAGCCTTATGTAATATATAGCAATAATAGCATCGAATACAAATTGTGTATAATCGACTGCAAACAACAAAACTCATTAAAATACTAAAGTCTCAAATGGAATTGATTATTCTATCAAGAAAAAAAAGAGACTAACTTGTTAAGAATGTGAGGGAGCACAGGTACTGAATTTAAGCTATGAAAAAAAATACAAAAAATCAATGGAATTCAATCAGAAAGCATTATATTTTTAAAAAGTTGATATTTCCACGTCTAAAAATAAGAACTACTAAAATCTATTTCCTTGGCATGTCCGGTAATGCAAACCACTATGACCCCCCCCCCCCCCTCCCCCCCATGATAACCAACCAAGCCACTTGCTATTAACGATTAAAAAATCATTAATCAAATCTACTTTTGTGAATAAATCTTATGTATGCTTACAAAAACAGTGGAGAGGGGATCAAATATGTTGCAATTTATTAAATAATTATATACAAATGCTGAAATATTTCATCATTAACTTAATTTAAACAAATTTTATTGAGAAACTCAACAGGATTGGGCAACAGGTATAGCATATGTAGGCCCTCTCCCAATTTCATCATTGTGTTACAACTAGGAATATGTACAATATCATAAATATTGTTCTAATTTAATTTCTCTTCTAAAACATGCCATTGCTACAAGGAGATTGTTATATGAATTTTAAAAATTAAATAGGTGCACATAAGGTGTGTGTGTGTGTGTGTGTGGGGGGGGGGGTGTGTGTGTGTGTGTGTGGGGGGGGGGGGGGGGGGGTACACGCATGTATTAGCAATAGTGTTGAATTTATCGATTTATTTAAATAGATATTGCTTAAATTGAACCTGATCAAAGCATGAACATTACAAAATATATAGACAACATACATGTAGCTGCGCTCGCTCATCAAATGGTAGCACTGTCAACATATTTATATGAACATATCTTCTTAAATTACAAGTACTAGTCTTTATGTAGAAACTATTGTGCTTAAATCATTAAGTTTTGTTTCTAAATCATTTTCAGGCTTATTTTTACTGCAGTTTGAT
Source organism: Ostrea edulis (assembly GCF_947568905.1). Taxonomy (NCBI): domain Eukaryota; kingdom Metazoa; phylum Mollusca; class Bivalvia; order Ostreida; family Ostreidae; genus Ostrea; species Ostrea edulis. The sequence continues at coordinate 82,054,717 of NC_079168.1, forward strand.
TTTGCTATCTTCACTGTAATTCTATAGTTTCACGCAAAGTTCAGGTGCGTTGAATTTAGAATTGATGAATTATATCTTCTGTATGAATGTATACTTGGTAGCGGTAGATTTGCATGGCATGCATATGATTGAATACACCTAGTAGTACCGGACACTGATCGACGTCGGATTCCCATCAGAGTTTTATTAATAAGGTATTTTAGTTGAGCAACAAACTGTGACTATACTTGTGTTTCTGATACTATGAATAAATTATTGCATTAACTGTTAAACTTTTTTTTTTATTCATTGATATAGACAGGTACCTTTGAACTTTATTATTATAACGAGCTTCATAGGGGTAACGGGTAGATACCTTCTTGGTGTCATACCATCGATTATATAATATACATCCAACAGTCATTACATAAAAACAGACAAGAAACAATGTACATGTCCCCTACTGGCCTCAAGCCCATGGGTCATGACAAAAGTCAAAGCCGATTTGAGAAAGATTAAAACTGACTCAAAAATGGCCATGTTCATCTTCAATCATCGATTATTTTTGTGTAAAATATGAAATGTCTACGTTGAAAACAATACAGAAAACAAAGATTGAAGGTCTGACTTGTGACCTTGATATCAGACCACAAGACCAAAATTGACTTTTCAAAATATTGTGTCACAACAAAATTGAGGATGGATAGATAAGATTCCCACCCCACCATTTTCAATGTGGGGCCCTAAATACACAGAATTAGATGAACAGAGTACAAGTTCAAATCAAAGAAGTGTATTCAACCATGAAACTAAGTCTGACAACTTTTATCAGAATAGGTCAACCATCATCATGACAAATAAACAGCCCTAACGCCGACAAATGAAGCATCACTTGAATTAGCAGTCTATGCGAAAGACATCGGACCATCGGACCTGACCGACGTGCAGTGCCTCAGGTCCGATGCGTCATTTTTTACACCGGACCGGAATGTCCGATGTCTCAGTGTTCGGTTTTGAGCTTTACTATTTTGACGTGGAGTCATTTAAATGTTTGTTATAAGTAAAAAATATCGCACAAATCCAAATATGTAAATGAATGTGATTAAAACCGCATGGACCGTCTAAAGTATTATGCAGGAGCGATCCCCGGTAAAAGAAAAGCTGTTAGGCTTACTAAAAAGATAAAATATCAATAGTACTACTATAGCATAATAAATAAGATTTCCTTTGGTCTGCGTTTTCACATTTTTACATTAGGTGTTTTGGTCTGACAAAATTTGGTTCGGTCCTGTGTGTTCATTGATTACACAGGACAGAATGGTAAAAAAAACTTTCGCATAGACTGAACTAGGTCACCGACTCGCCATTCGATTTCTTTGCGCATGACATCAGCACATAAAAACACAAAAAAATTCCATTGTTTAAACAGCGATAGCATCGTATTAATCATGATCTATTTGTAGAATAATCTTCTGATAACTGAATCCTCATGTCTTGGAAGATAGATCCGCGAAATAAAGTTGACACGTAAGAGGTAGGTAAAGCAGCGACACCAGCTGGTGTCACTGAATTTCCACTTTTCAATATGGAGTCCGCTCTAACTCTCCCCCGCACATGTCACAATATAAAAGCGGAGGTAAAAGTCAAAGGAATCTCGGATTATCTTCAGTGAAGAGTGAAGCTGATAGAGGACAGTGGAACAGCATGTGTAGAGATTAGAGCCCACTTTGTTGACCTGGGCGGCGGGCTGGGCCCACATAAATTTTCCATGCCTGGTGATAGCACAGGAGTCGGCAATTTTATCAATAAAGTAGAAATATATGAGAAATGGGCATAAATACTACCACTGAGCTCAGTGGTAGTATATGCTCATTTCTCATATATTTCTACTTTATTGATAAAATTGCCGACTCCTGTGGTGATAGTAGGACAGGATATGGACAAAACTTAACTCTTTGACTGTACTTTGGTTTTTATAAGGGGTGGATCTGTAGCTCTCTGGTCTGTGTACTAACACTAACACTACATGTATTATAACAAAAAAAGAGCTGAGGTGTGTATATGTACCGATGATTCCTCATGTTTCCCGTCATTTGAGTTTGAATTTTCATCATCTGTAGATTTTCTTGATAAAACACTTGATCTTAACCTTCTCACATCATGATCATGATCATCATGGTATTCTTCATTATTATCTTCCATTGTTGTTTTGATTTTTCCGGAAGTACCACAATGTTGACATTGACAGTTCGCTCCTCAAATAGGTCGGAATTTTTACATTCTCGTAAAATCGATTTCTCATAATATCGTTGAGATATCATAAATAGAGGCATATCATATATATATGTCTTTGTCATAAACAAACACATTTTGAATGGAATCCGATTCTGAGGAAAGTTACACGTCAGAAAGGGGGGGGGGGGGTAAACTAAACTGGTTCTCCCACCAAGAAGAACCAAACAACTTCCCCAGTCACAGCTGTCAAACAGTTAGGTAAAATCCTTGTTTACATCCTTTATGTGTTATGCAATGAGCATTGTAACAATTATACATTTGCATATTATGCTTCATTTAAGTTGAAAAAAAATGGTGAAATCAAGATGCATGACCGATTGCCATACCGCAGACTTGATCTGTTGATGTGAGTCTGTGTTGTGATTGTTGATTGATCTGCAATGATATATATCGTAGAACAGGTTGGGAACACTTCCCCTATAGCGAGATATTCTCGCTAAAACGCTATTATCCCTCTCTAGCGAGAGTAAATATATCCCGTACAACCGAGAAAAACACCCGTGGAGTACATCTCTTCGTGTTTCATGTGAAAAGAAGAAAAAGTGCTGAAATGTCTGATACTTCTGCAAATATATTAATCAAAACAAAAACACTCACGATGTGTATTGGATTTTAGACTGCTTCCCTCTTACGCAGCAACTTTGATATGAAATTTCTTGACTATGTTGTCAATTTCATAGAATCAATTCGCATCATGTTGAGTGTGTGTCGCACTTATTCAGCATTGCACGGGATTTGCCATTATTTTCAATAAAGACGCCAAAACACCTATTTATGGTAATGTTTATTTCTCGCTAAAGAGGGACAATCGCATTTTAGTGAGAATATCTCGCTATAGGGGAAGTGTTCCCAACCTGTAGAATAGAAGATGACTGTTCTCAATACTGAGGCACTACAGAGGACTCTGTCATAGCTGCAATAATGTAGCCCAATCCAATTTTTTTTTATTCTGACGTTTTCGGGATAGGGCTACAATTCCATAGGATCTCCGTAATGGTGCAAAATACTTTTATGAATAACCGATAATAAACTCTGTGTATTAGTCCCAAATGTTGTTTACACCAAAAGGAGTACCAACTTTGTGCTCGGGCATGTCTAATAAAGGTGTTTTTCATTAAATATAATGTACAGCATGCAAAATTCTTCGTCTGCTCCGCCATGCTTGTTATCGCGAGATCTCGTAGGTGGATCTAATGAAAAGCCTAAACATTGACAATCAGCGCGAAAATGTAGTTATTCGAGCCACTTCGACAAAGGAAGGAAAATCATATTGTTGCAGAAAGAATTTACACTCTGCTGTTCGGTTTTTAACTTGATATTAAATTCAAACCTTCTCAATACCGACGAAATAGCTTTCGCCTCCATACTTGTCCATTGATGTAAATACCACCTTATATGGCATATGCAAATGACTTGACAACCGGAAGTTGAAACTTCAGTACATCAAACATGGCGCACAAATATGAATCGAGAAACTGGGATTTATCGAAATTGTTGAAAACGGTAGAATAGAGCCTCACAAATCTAAAGTTGTAGGTTGTAAATTTATATATTGACTAAGAAACATAGAATATCATTTTATTTACGTAAAGAAAGTCAGGAAATGTTTAGAATGAGCGCAAATGTTGCGGGAGTGAATCACTCCCGCATTTGCACCATTACGGAGATCCTAAGGAGTTGTAGCCCTCTCCCTAAAAAAAAAAAAAAAAAAAAAAAAAAAATCAGAGAGGGCTACATTTTTGCAGCTAACTCTGTCACTGTATAGATTAAATTGATGTCAATAAGATATGATTAATGTCCAAACGGGCATATACAGAACATATACATTTGATTCAATTCATAAATACAATACAGGACTGAGTTCCAGTAATCGAATATAATGTTCACGTATGCAATAGATATACTCAAACTCACCATGGATATGGGGGTTGTCATGTGCTGATTACAGACTCAGGTGAAATGGAAACACACGTATGTAACACAATATATTGGTAGCAAGAGACAGTGCTATAGGACAAAATTAATTCAAAATATAATTGGGCTCACAATAAGATACTTTTATCTATGTACTAAGAATAGAAAAATGTAGAGTTTCTAACTAAAATGTATAGAAACTTAGAAAGAATCAGTATATGAATTCCTGGATCTCTGTAAATATTTTTTTAAATATATTTTGCTGAAGTAGATTTCATGCATAGATAAAATATATTCTTGATTATTTGCACAGATATGACAAGTGTGTATAAAAAGCATATCCTCTTGACTATAGAATTAATAATCTTGCAGTGTTTGAAATTGGTTTTAAACTTGGTATAGACCACAAGTTTATGCCAAAACAAGATGACCTAGACCTCATGGAATTGGCATAGACTGCAATATTGAAAAGAAATATCACAAAAAACATTTTCATTTACTTCTAATGTACTTAGAAAGCATATTTTCTTTCCATTTCCATAACAATATCCTCCTTTCCTCATGTCGACTGTAAGGTCCTTTGTGATAACTTTAATACTTTAAATCTGGAAAATCAGCATAGACAATTTGGTCTATCTCAATTACAATTCGCATAGACCTGTGTCATTTGACATAGACTCAGTCTATCAATCTGTGGTTAATTTCGAACACTGACCTTGATAATTATAGTCATAGGATACTTAAGGAGGTATGCTACACCAGAGAAATTTGATGTAGATGAAAAGTGTAGGATATGTACAAAAATATTTTGAATTTGAAAATTTTCAAATTTACTTTATTTTGTCAAAAAATACAGTTTTAGTAGAAGGTAATCTGAAAAAAATTTAAAACCCCTGCTGGACTCGAACCTGCAACCTACAGTTCAGCAGTCGGTATTCTAACCTACTGAGCTACTCGGCTAGGTATTTAAATGGAAAAGGAAAAGTCAAATATTGCTGATTTCGATTTTGTCATCCATTTTTTAAAAGGAAGTCAGCCATTATGACGATGTAGAGTACTACCTTAAAGAGTCAAAGGGCATAGTCTAAATCTAAATACGAGTATAAGCCCAGTCCATGGAATTTGGGAACAACCCTTGTATATATTGTTACATGTAATAGATATATACTGATTTATTTTATTGATTTTGATCTAGATGATAGATATTGATGTATATATGTAATGGATATTCAGGGCTCGAAATTAACATATGCCCGTCAGTCTGTGACTGGTTAAAAGTCTGGCGGACTGACTGGCATTTGTTTTAGTCAATCCGATGAGACTGGTTAATTTTCGAAAGCATCATTTCGGAAAATATACTTGTGAAATTTTATACACACATTTGACATGCTTCGATCTGTAGATGTCAGACGAATCTGATTCGTAAATATGAATCCCACATTCAAGTGTTACAATATTGTCTGAGGCATATTGAGTTGAATTTCATTTCAATAACATTAGCGAAATATGTTTAATTATTTCTGGAAAACTCTGTTGGACTGGTAAATTTTTTTGTGGACTGGTTGAAATTATACCCCATCAGTCTGGCTGGACTGGTGACATAAAAAGTTAGCCTCAAGCGCTGATGTTGTTACATATAATAAATATTAATATACATGCATACAAACAATTTTGATGCATGTAATATATACTGATACGTGTAATAGACTTTCTTTTAAATGTATGACTTTACCTTAGTGCAAAGATAAGTAAAAAGTCTGCATTAGAACTTTGCAGAGATTAGGAACATTTGTGTTTAACAAACACATCATTCTTGTTTTATCTTCTTTCATTGCAGATCAAATACATCCAGTTAACGGTAGAACTACCATCGCTAAAAATCATCATTTCTAGATGTCAGAAGATTTTAGAAATTAGTTGTAAATCAATTGATGTAAGTGAGATTAAAGTCATGGATTTCTTAAATCCATGTCTTTTCCCATGTTTTACTGTGTTAATGCACTCCCAGGTTTGTGATTTTAAGTGTTAATTAAATTAGTTATAAAGTCTTTGTCTAGATGCAAGTTTCAGAAGACACGCATTGTTAAATATATCTACTAGATGTATTTTTGAAATGTCCATGTGTTGTTTTAAGTTATTTGTCTTCAGAATTTTAAAGAAAGTCTTACTTTTGATGTCAAATCCTTGTTGCAGATGGATGGGTTGGAGTATGGGTAATCATAATGTCAAAGGTCACAGTCTTTGGCCAACTCACTGCATGCCAAATTTAACAGAGCCCCATCTGGTGGAAGATCCAGGAGAGGACAACTCTGTCCAATCTTCTGTTGCCCTGCAACTGGACAATTTAATTATAAATAATGACCATGAAGAGTTAGAGAAGTTTATCAGAGGTACAAAAGTGGATGTGAATGTAGAATTGAATGAGAAAAAAGAAACAGCACTGACTCTCGCTGTCAAACTCAGTCACAAAGAATGTGTCAAAGTGATAGTCTATTGTGAGTCATGTTTGAAGAACTGCCTCAACATTAACAATTGTTCAGCATTTGATATGGCACTCATCACTGCTTTTGACAATCGTTTGGAACCAAGGCATTCAATTTGTTGGGAAATTATCAAGCTGCTGATGAAAGCGAATGCGGAACCGATGTGTAAAGATGCGATGATGTACATAGTGCGTACAGCATTCAAGTACCAAGATGATCAGTTTCTGCATAAGCTGATTGCAGTGGCTCTGGAGTGTTCCAATTCTGTTATGTTTCACGAACTTCTTCTTCAGAAATTACACCGCCACCAACCAATCTATGTGGACTCGATTGACCCCATTCTTATGGACATGTCTGATTTCAGCATTAAACTATTAAAGATTGCTCCTCCTTCAGAGCTAGAATTCATCATCAACTCCATGTTTTACTACATGGAATCCTACTGGCAGTCTCGCAGGAATAAATTCAATACGTTTTACAAACTGATTGTGTACACGATAGCTGCAGGCTGGGTGTGGCGGAAGTCCAATGTATACCACATCTCGAGGTCCTGCCCACACCTTGCCAAGTGGTTGATCCAACAGATGAAGACCCCGCCCTCTCTGGCACACCTCTCTCGTGCTTCGTTCCGACGTCATGTTGCCACTCCAGTTCCTGTAGCCATTGACGGATTTCCCTATGCCATTCCTGAATCTCTGAAGCATTATATCCTGATCCAAGACATGGATGAACTCTGTAACTCAGGAGCCGTAAATCTGAATGAGGTCGCCTTTTAATCTAGTCATGTACACAAAATGTTTTAAGCAGTGTCACAAATTTTAACAGAAGAATTAACAAAATTAAATGATCATTACTGAAATTTACAGAACTTGAAGATGTATTTGGTGTCATAATTGTATGGGAAAGGGAAAACAGTAATCTTGAATTTGATGTGGATCAGTAATAGCAATGCCTTCATTTCAAAGGTGCTAGTTTAAAACTTTTATATATTGTATCCTTTTCGTTGAAAATTTTAATATTCAATTGCTTAAAAGTCAAAGCATGCTCCAGATAGAGTACATGTACTATATTATATTTGTCTTCAAATTCAGGTGCCACTGATGAGTCAGAAATTTGTAAAGATGGGCTGAGCTTGATACCCCCCCCCCCCCCCTGGGCTGAGCTTGATATTCCCCCTCCCCCCCTGGGCTGAGCTTGATATCCCCCCTCCCCTGTTCCTTTTGAATAATCAGTGTCCTTTGCTTCACACTGGGCTTTAATATGTATTTTATTTACCAGACGTATTCTTTTATGTACTTGGTTGAACAGTTTGTCTTTCTCAGTGAAACACCTTATGTTGATGCTCATTTGTTTGTATTCTTATAAACCATCTCAGGCATATACAGCTGGGAATGTTTTAATTATGTTACTGTTTTGTGTGATTTTGTTTTCAGTGAAGAAAACCTGACTAACTGAAATTTACTGTATATTAGGTAATTTTGATCCACTGGAAATGTTGGGCGTTTTTTTTGCCAGATGAGGAATATTCGCCAAAAATGAATGCGGCAAAATTTCTATTGATATAAATAATACACTTATTGTATGAAATTGTGCACAAAAAAAAAACCAAACAAACAAAAACAACAAAGTGCTATAAAGATTTCAAACTGCTTTGTAAAGGAAAATCTGCTATAATACATGTATATTCCCAATGCCAACATTACCCGCTATGTGGTATATTGTTTTCAGAGGTCTGGTTGATGTTTTGATAATGACAAATTTTATATGAACATGGAATGTGTTTGAATGTTGCTTAGGTATGTTAACTAAGGGAATTGATATGTTATTCATATATATTTATATATCAATTATACCTATGAATTTTTTTTGTGTCAGTATAAAAGTGGTGTAATATATATGACTTCATTGTATTGAGATTGTTTTCTCCGTAACTTTAATACTTTAAATGTACTTCGACATTGAGTCTTCAGGTTTGAGGAAGTTGATGTTGATTTAACGATTACAACACATTCTTGAGAAAAACAATCAGAAGTGAAAAGTTTTCACACAGACGGATGACAGACTAACTACTAGCAGAAAAGTACAGCTGAACTGAAAGTGCAATGGTATTATTCATGAAAATCCAAAAACCAAAAAAAAAACAAGAAATGTTTGTAAAACATTTATGCACCCATGGTGCAAATTTGGAAAGGGTTTTACACATACATCATTTAAATGATAATAGTGCCAAAACAATTCAAGATATTTAGCAGACAAATGTCTACCAATGTCCAGAGTGGATTAATGTTTGACAGTGTGACCTAAAAATCAATAGGAGTCATCTACTTAAAATACATTTATTAGGATATATCAATACATAATGTAGTTTGGTGTCAATCAAGCAAATGATTCTTAAAATGTAGGAGACAATATATTACTATGTCCAGTTTGACCTTTGATCACGTGAACCCTAAATTGATAGGGACCATCTAGTCCTTATGATGTACCAGTGTACCAAGTTTGATGTCTGTCAAGCAAAAGGTTCTCAAGATATTGAGTGGACAATATTTCTATGTCAAAAATGGATTGACCTTCGACCATGTGACCTCAAAATCATCTACTTCTGAAGATGCACCAGTGTACCAAGTTTGATATCTGTCAAGCAAAGGATTCTCAAGATATAGAGAGTCCAGTATATTTCTATGTCCAGCATGACATTTGACCTCAAAATCAATAGGGATTATCTATTCCTCAAGATGTACCAAGTATCTTCCTATGTCCAGGGTAGATTGACCTTTGACCTATTGACCTGAAAATCAATAGGGGTCCTCTTCTACTGATAACCAACTCACATATGAAATATCATTATGATCAAGTCAATAATTCTCAAAATATTGAGATTCCCATGGGAATCCCACAGGCACCTAAAGTGTGGCTAGCTTGTATAGATCTTATGTACATTACCCCACCCCTCTAGAATGAAATTATTATACCCCCCCCCCCCCCCCCCCCCCGCAACAAGTTGTGGGGGGGTATACTGGAATCGGGTTGTCTGTCCGTCCGTCCGTCTGTAGACGCAATGGTTTCCGGGCACTAAAGCATTATCCTTTCCACCTACCGTCACCATATCATATATATGGACTACCCATGGGATGAAGATATTCCCTATCGATTTTGGGGTCAAAAGGTCAAGCGCACTGGACATCGAAGTAGCAATATGGATTCCGGGCACTAAAGCATTATCCTTTCCACCTACCGTCACCATATCATACATATGTACGTATATTAGTATTAATTTCACAAGTAGTCATCTCAAAAGCTTACAGAGAGTAGAAACTGACTATTCCGAAGGACTTATGAGGGTGATCGGTGAGGAAATAACAAGTTTGGGATGAATTTTTGGTTCTGTATAAAATAATTTCATTCTAGAGGTGGGGGTGGGGGGGGGGGGGGTAATGTACATAAGATCTATACAAGCTAGCCACACTTCAGGTGCCTGTGGGTGATCCAGATTAGAATAGGTCCTCAGTACCCCTTGCTTGTCATAAGAGGCGACTAAATGGGGCGGTCCTTTGGATGAGACCGCAAAAACCGAGGTCCCGTGTCAGTGCAGCAGGTGTGGCATGATAAAGATCCTGAATCCCTGCTCAAAGGCTGTAAGCGCCGAGCATTGGCCTAAATTTTGCAGCCCTTCACCGGCATTGGTGACGTCTCCATATGAGTGAAATATTCTCGAGAGGGACATAAAACAATATACAATCAATCAAAATATTGAGCGGACAATATGCCCACCGACCGACAGGTGCAAAGCAATATGCCCATCTTCTTTGAAGGAGGGCATAAAAATGAATTGCACAAAAAAATGAAGAGGGGGAGGGATGATTTAGCATAAATCTAAGACTGAGATGTTTACGATGCAGTAATTAAATGTAAATTAAAATAGTGTAAGATCTTTGGTTGTAGATTCCTCTGTGCTATACCCTGGAGGGAACACTGTACATAGAGCTATTGTAGGAATGGTGTACACTGTACGTATAGACCTGTTGTAGGAATGGTGTGCAGTGTACACTGTACATAGACCTGTTGTAGGAATGGTGTGCCGTGTACACTGTACATGTAGACCTGTTGTAAGAATGGTGTACAGTGTACACTGTACATATAGACCTGTTGTAAGAATGGTGTACAGTATACACTGTACATATAGACCTGTTGTAAGAATGGTGTACAGTGTACACTGTACATATAGACCTGTTGTAAGAATGGTGTACAGTGTACACTGTACATATAGACCTGTTGTAAGAATGGTGTACAGTGTACACTGTACATATAGACCTGTTGTAAGAATGGTGTACACTGTACATATAGACCTGTTGTAAGAATGGTGTACAGTGTACACTGTACATATAGACCTGTTGTAGGAATGGTGTACAGTGTACACTGTACATATAGACCTGTTGTAGGAATGGTGTACAGTGTACATATAGACCTGTGGTAGGAATGGTGTACAATGTACACTGTACATATACCTGTTGTAGGAATGGTGTACAGTGTATACTGTACATATAGACCTGTTGTAGGAATGGTGTACTGTGCACACTGTACATAGACCTGTTGTAGGAATGGTGTGCAACATACACTGTACACTGTACATAGACCTCTTGTAGGAATGGTGTGCAACATACACTGTACATATAGACCTGTTGTATGAATGGTGTGCAACATACACTGTATACTATACATAGGCATCTTGTAGGAATGGTGTGCAGTGTACACTGTACATAGACCTGTTGTAGGAATGGTGTGCAGTGTATACTGTACATATAGACCTGTTGTAGGAATGGTGTGCAACATACACTGTACATATAGACCTGTTGTAGGAATGGTGTGCAGTGTACACTGTACATAAACCTGTTGTAGGAATGGTGTGCAACATACACTGTACACTGTACATAGACCTGTTGTAGGAATGGTGTGCAGTGTACACTGTACACTGTACATATAGACGTGTTGTAAGAATGGTGTACTGTGTACACTGTACATATAGACCTGTTGTAGGAATGGTGTACTGTGTACACTGTACATATAGACCTGTTGTAAGAATGGTGTGCAACATACACTGTACATAGACCTGTTGTAAGAATGGTGTGTAGTGTACACTGTACATATAGACCTGTTATAGGAATGGTTTACTGTACACTGTACATAGACCTGTTGTAGGAATGGTGTACAACATACACTGTACATATAGACCTGTTGTAGGAATGGTGTGCAGTGTACACTGTACATAAACCTGTTGTAGGAATGGTGTGCAACAGACACTGTACACTGTACATAGACCTGTTGTAGGAATGGTGTGCCGTGTACACTGTACATATAGACCTGTTGTAGGAATGGTGTACTGTACACTGTACATAGACCTGTTGTAGGAATGGTGTGCAACATACACTGTACATTGTACATAGACCTGTTGTAGGAATGGTGTGCAGTGTACACTGTACATAGACCTGTTGTAAGAATGATGTACAGTGTACACTGTACATAGACCTCTTGTAGGAATGATGTGCAGTGTACATTGTGCATATAGACCTGTTGTAGGAATGGTGTGCAGCGTTCCTCTATTCCTGTATAATTTCTTGAAACTTGTACATTATGACAGTTCTGAAACACTGAATAAAAACTTGCTTCTGTCCTGACATTTGTGTTCTGTGATAGTCTCCCATGATATGGCGGGTGGTCCGAGAAACCCGGGTACTAAATAGACAGAAAATCCTAGAGATAGCACCCCCCCCCCTCCGAATATTGATGTTTGCATGATCATTTAAATTATTAATATACCCAGTACTTTCATTTGTAAAATCACTTATAATTGGAGAGCGGCAGCATAAGTACATGTTTTGAAAGGATGTAGCATGTATTCTCTTAATCCCCTCCTAGCTTCGCCGTTGCTCAAATTCATTAATATTTTGTTTATGGGCATTGGATATCACCGACAATTCTCGGGGATGCAACCCCTCTTTGGTTAAAAATGTTCACCCCCAAAATTTTTACCCCTCTTTTGAGGTCCTCGACTACCCGTCCACCCCTCCCTCTTTCGCTCTCTATCTCTCTTTTTGCCTGGAAAAGGTACAAACCTAGGTCACAACCCCTCCCTTAAAAAATTCCGCATTTGAATTTTGTTTATTCTCCCCTGGATGTATTTTCGCACAGTCGGAATCATATTTGGAAACACTTTCCCCTCATTAATGAAGTATAGAGTTCTGTTCTCACTGTTTGTGTAATTTTTTTTTTAAAAGGGACTGATTCACGACTTCCCCCAAAAAACTTTTCCACTTTTAATGATTGAAATCTACTGTCTAATGTGTTTAACAGATTTCACATAAAAATTACGGTTATACTTTATCACAGAAGCTCATTTTAGAGAGTTTATTATTTGTTTTGTAAACAAAGATTGCGGTATGTTATTGTTTACGGAATTTTCAAAAGAAATGGATATCAATGTAAGTTTATCATATCTTTCATATTTCAAGTAAAATGTGTCATAAAATTTTTTGAATTTTTGACTATGCAAAATTAAGATGCTCTATGTTACGTAATCAATATTTCGCTTGTTTGTTTGTACACATAAAAAGACTCGAGTCTTTGTTTACATAACACAGATTTAAGGCTAAAATATTGCTTTTATTCTTGCATTCAGAAGGTCAAAATTTTGGCTTTTGACATTAAATCAGTTATATTTTTAATGCTTATATACGAAAAACATTTTTTTTAACATGACATGAATTGTGTGGAAGATGAGATTCATTCACTGATTCAATATTGTTAAAAGCAATAATAAAATTATAGTTTAACAAATAAAGAAAAAATTCTGTGAATGGCATGTTGCTTATCAAGCCATGTAATGCATCGCCTCTTTCAATGCATGGTCCAAGAAAGACAACTTTTATTCGTAAAGAAGAGTGTATTCGTTCGCACATCACAACTGTCTGTCACATGTGTGTCATTTGAATGGCGGGCTAGTCGCAAGTTTGACTTCAGCCATTTCCTACAACTATAGTAGTTACTGCGTTAGTAGGGGCTGGTTTTAATCAGACTGTCTATTCGCTGAACTACAGATCTGTAGGGACTGGAAAAATATGCAAGATAGAAATTCAAAATCTGTACATACTCCTCAAGTGAATGATGGTTATTTTATTGCATTAAAAAGACTCCCTGAAGCAAAAATTAACAAACCTTTCATTTGAACACAGAAAATGGGCTATGATTTCAATGATATTTTATGTCATCTACAAATATTTCATATCAGCCTGCAATCAGGAATGCATCGTCGCATGTACGGTCGACCGTCCTCTACCATCTGGAGAGAGCTGTACATGGGAACTCCGGACCGTGACTTGAGACGATGTCAGGAATGTGACATGGAAAATCTTTTCAGGGCGGACAAGATGCATGCACCCCCTTTTGAAAATTCTCGGATCCGCCACTGAATATTTATGTAGACTGTGGAATCGCTATGTTTCTCCACTGTACATCTAATTCTATTTGGTTTAAAAAAACAACCCATGTGAACTAAAAGAAAGGTGTTTACGTTTATCTATGTGTATTCTAGCACACAATATCCCTCTTTCGTCAAAATAAAGACTATTTTAAAATATTCTTACCTCGGGGAAAGTGTTACTATATTAAAGAAATCCGTGTTAAATAAAAAACAACAACAACAAAAAAAAAAACAAAAAAACAACCCAACTAGAAAACAATACCCAACAAGCTGTTTTCCATATTTCTAAGACTCCATTTTATGCTTTCTCTCTCTCTCTCTCTCTCTCTCTCTCTCTCTCTCTCTCAATGTTGTGGTAATATTCTGATCACCCCATTCTATCTATATACAGTGTATATCGTTGTGTCATCATTAATGTAAAAGTGCAGTTAACAATGGCTGACTCTTGTGTGTTTTGTGACGGTATAGTATTGAATGGTAAGAATGATGAATGAAATCCAGAAGTTGAAGTTTGAGCAAAATAATAGCATCCCAATGATTTAAGATAATTATGAAGTTATCTTCTCCAGCGGCCCCCCCCCCCCCCCCCCTTGATAATCGATATATTTGTTGGATGAACAATATCTCTCATAGGGTAAATTAATTGTTCATGTGATTTCGGACTTTTAAACTGGCGCTTTCCCCAAGACCTATTGGTTTGAAGTATTTATCTGTCTTAATGAGTTGTGATCAGTTGAATGAATAATTTTGCTATAAAATGATAATTTTCAAAACTCTGACATGAAAAATAAAATTTTTTCAACCTATCCATAACAGAAGAGACATAAACATGTATAACATATTATACATGTACATGTCTCTGATAAGACGTAGACAATGGATCTAATATTTCCTAGGCACAAATTCAGATGCTATACAAATTTGCAAGATTCACAATGTAGTATGTCCAGAAACAAACTACCATCAAATTTATTTTGATTAGCTTACTCGGACCACACATTTGATGGTACTTTTATTATTTTTTTTTCAATTTGTCACTGATCGTCTGTCGCGCGTACATTCCACAGCGATGCCTAACTTCATTTACCTGTCACAGGTAGGGGAAAAAAATATCTGTAAAGTGACGTCACGGACAGCTAGGTGGCGCTGCAATATTTAAGCGTTTGGATATTTTGATAACCGACATGATATAAACTAAAACTTGTTTACACGGACCAAGAAAGAACACAAATGGTAAGTTTGAAAAATAAACTGGTGCTCTTTTCAGAAAGCCAAATTTTTATCTACCATCCAGAGAAATTATGTACACCTGGGTATGTACCTGTAGAAAATACCTGTGCACACGTTGATACACCTGGAAGTCGATTTCCGCATTTGTCAGTGTTTGTAGTCGGATCCCAATAAAAACAGTCGCTGTTTGCAAAATTGCACCAGAGTATCTTAGGATGTGGCATGAAAAGACAGTTAACCTTTGATTACTCTTCAATCAAATTTATATATACTTATACACGTGAGGGACTTTAACGGGAGCGATCGTTTTGGGAGGCTCTCTATCAAGGGAGAATACTCTTGATATTCATGAATCAGCAACTGAATCTGTCGATCTTGTTTTGGTTGATTCACTTGCCATCACGTGCATGACCTGATGAATTTGTGAAAGAAAGGATTCAGCTTTGCAAGCACTTCTAGTGTTTAGAAAGTCGGAACACAAAATACAGAAATTGCATTCATCACTCAGGTTGGGAACACTTCCTCTACAGCGAAATCTTGCTAAAACGCAAAAAAGTGAACATTTGAAATTGTCTCTATTATATTGACAACACAGTCAAGAAATATCATATCAACATTTCTGCATACGAGGGAAGGAGGCAGAAATCTAATGCATTGAGTGTTTTTGTTAAAAATTTGTTTTGATTTATATATTTGCAGAAGTATCAGGCATTTTAGCACTTTTTCCTATTTTCACATCAAACATGAAGAGATGTACATGATATATTTACTCTTACTAAAGAGGGATAATCGTGTTTTCTTGAGAATGTCTCACTGTAGGGGAAGTCTTCCCAACCTATTCAAGGATTTCCAGAGAGGGGTTACCTGGTGTATAGTAAAGCATGTGTATCATTGTATTGTATAGTATATATCATGGTGAACAGTGTATATCATGTATTGTATATCATGTATTGTACAGTATATATATCATGTATTGTACAGTATATATCATGGTGTACAGTATATATCATGTATTGTACAGTATATATATCATGTATTGTACAGTATATATCATGGTGTACAGTATATATCATGTATTGTACAGTGTATATATCATGTATTGTACAGTATATATCATGGTGTACTGTACAGTGTATATCATGTATTGTATATTTCATGGTGTACAATATATATTATGTATTGTACAGTATATACCATGACATGTTGTACAGTATATACCATGGTGTATTGTACAGTATATATCATGGTGTACTGTACAGTGTATATCATGTATTGTATATTTCATGGTGTACAGTATATATCATGTATTGTACAGTATATACCATGGTGTGTTGTACAGTATATATCATGGTGTACAGTATATATCATGGTGTACAGTATATATCATGTATTGTACAGTATATACCATGGCGTGTTGTGCAGTATATATATCATGGTGTATTGTACAGTATATATCATGTTGTACAGTATATATTATGGTGTATAATCTATTGTACAGTATAGTTCATGATTTGTTGATCACAGTGTATTTTACAGCAAATCTCGCAGTGTATTTTGCAGTGTATTTCGTGGCATATTATGCTTAGGGAGTGACTATCTTTTCATTTGTAATTTGCAACCATTAATGCTGATTTAAGGACACAGGATACACAAAAAACTTCTGATAGAATTTTGTAAAACTATTTTGAAAGGTTTGGAAATTGCTGAAAACCAATATTTACAACCAAAAAAAAATTCTCCTATGAAACCACCTTTATTTTTGCATTCTTTACAAATCTTTACTTGAATATTCAACGTTAAAACATTACCCCAAAATTGAAATCCTTCAAAAAACATACTTTTATTGGTCTATTTCATGTACATGTAATAGTAACCAATTTACATTGTTGTTTGATCAAATAGTAGAAAATCCCACATAAACATGACAGAATTCTACTTCATTTAATATCCAAAATCTTGGGTTATCCTATGACCTTAATGGAAGTGAGCACTCGAGATACAGGGAGGGGGGGGGGGGGGGGGGGGGGGGGGGGGCTTGCAATATTTTGGCTAGGATTCTGGATCCATCGAAGCAAAACTGTATTTTCACAATTCCAAAGACATCTCTTTTTTAGCTCACCTGAACCAAAGGTTCAAGTGAGCTTTTCTGATCACATTTTGTCTGCTGTCCGTCTGTCTGTAAACTTTTCACATTTTCGACTTCTTCTCCAGAACCACTGGGCCAATTTCAACCAAACTTGGCCAAAAGCATCCTTAGGTGAAGGGCTTTCAAGTTTGTTCAAATGAAGAGCCATGTCCCTTTCAAAGGGGAGATAATCACAAAAATGCAAAAATAGGGTGGGGTCATTTAAAAATCTTCTTCTCAAGAACCACTGGGCCAGAAGAGCTGAAATTTACCTGAAAGCTTCCTGACATAGTGCAGATTCAAGTTTGTTCAAATCATGGCCCCCGGAGGTAGGATGGGGCCACAAGGGGGGATCAAAGTTTTACATACAAATATATAGGGGAAAACTTTAAAAATCTTCTTCTCAAGAACCACTAAGCCAGAAAAGCTGAGATTTACATGAAAGCTTCCTGACATAATGCAGATTCAAGTTTGTTCAAATCATGGGCCCCGGGGGTTGGATGGGGCCACAATAGGGGATCAAAGTTTTACATACAAATATATAGGGAAAAATCTTTAAAAATCTTCTTCTCAAGAACAACTGAGCCAGAAAAGCTGATTTTTACATGAAAACTTTCTGACATAGTGCAGATTCAAGTTTGTTCAAATCAGGGCCCCCGGGGGTAGGATGGGGCCACAAGGGGGATCAAAGTTTTACATACAAATATATAGTTAAAATCTTCTTCTCAATAACCAATGAATGAATGAATGAATGATATCTACAAGAAAACTTTCTGACATAGTGCAGATTCAAGTTTGTTCAAATCATGGCCCCCAGGGGGTAGGATGGGGCGACATGTGGGGGGGGGGGGGGGGGGTCAAAGTTTTACATACAAATATAGGGAAAATCTTAAAAAATCTTCTTCTCAAGAACCATTGGGCCAAAGAAGTTGACATTTACATGAAAGCTCTCTGACATAGTGTAGATTCAAGTTTTCAAAAATCGTGGCCTCCAGGGGTAGTTGGGGCCATAATAGGGACTAAGGTTTCACATGCAAATATATATGGAAAGTCTTCAGATGTGAGCCAAGGTGACTCAGGTGAGCGATGTGGCCCATGAGCCTCTTGTTTATTCTTCATTATGGTGATTGGATAATTCAATTTCCATTGAAATAAATCAGCTTGAGGAAATTGATTGTGCTAGATAAAAATCACTTCCACCAATACTGAACACACATGGAATTTGTTGTGATGAGTATGTAGAGGCAGCTAATGTCATCAATTTGATATCAATGTGTCTTTGCTCTACAAATTCAAAAATTGTTAAATGTGTGTATCTCCCTAAAAGTTTGAAAATTGAGAAATGAAGAAAAGACCCAGGAATCATGGAATTAGCACTTTCATGCCAAAAATAAAGTCCTCTACTTACCAAACACTTCATCAAAAACTTTAAACCCTATGTGTCAGTTGCCCCCAGCAGTTTATACTGTTCGTTAGAGCATTGGCTTCTCGCTAACAGTTCACATTGGGAGGACGGGTGGATTCTTTTTACTCGGGGTTCACTAACATTTTGGAGGCAATGGTCCACAGGACATGTGAACTGTCTAAATTACAAGTCTTTCCAGAAATGAACGGGGCAGAGTGCAGCAGATCCTCCAGGGGATTTCTGAGAACCTGCCACTCCCATATATAGGAATAAAAATCAAGAGTTCTGGGAATGCATGTCAGACATTTTCCACATGATTTTCACACTTTCTATGATGCCCAAAATATATTCAACTATAACACTCTATAACCATCAGACTATTTGTGGTATTTTATAATCAAATAGTCAGGAGTAATTGGTCTTCTGGGTTTGGTTATTGGTTTCAGAGGATTTACAATTGCTTCCAAAATATTTCAAGAAAAGAGTACTTAAGTTGTTGACAACAGGCATCGGATTCACAAATGTGTGTATATTCTCTACCTTGTAACTTGTGTACCCCACAATATTTATTTTGTTGACATTTTAGACTCTTCCTGAAGTACTGAAGTTATACTGCAATTCATTTATTATTTATTTTGTATGTTGACTTTTCAGAAATGGGTGACAACAGAAGAATTGCTCAAGTCCGCACTGCTCGGTCCGTCATCTGTAGAATTCTTCTGCTTGACGGAAAACTGTTTGAAATAGATGTAGATGTAAGTATTGTAGTCATTAGAATGTGTCCTAACAGAGGATTAACATTTGTTTATAAGTGCAATATAACAAATATATCTTGATGAGTTTTTACCTTGTTGATTTCCAGATACACTGTAGATATTGAAACTACTAACACAGTAAAACACAGTTATAGCAAACTTGCAGGGACAGTGAAAAATAGTTCTTTATAAACAAACCTTATGAAATCCAATACAATTTTCATTATATTCCTCTCATTGGGGAATATATATCACTTCACAATAAGAGTGAATTCATTATAAGCATCATTCACTATAAGTGAGTTTTACTGTATGTTCTTCATTTCCTATATTTTAAATGAATATATATAGTTTTGAATGAATATATGAAATTGTGAATCATTTCATTTCTGATTTTAAGTAGAAATCCGATAATATCAAATTTGAGGATCTGTAAAACGGAGGGAAAAAAATTCCTGTCAAAATTAGTAATAAAATAATTTTTGTGGTTTTTAGAAGCGTGCGGTTGGTCAGATTCTCTATGACAAAGTATGTGAGCACTTGGATCTATTAGAGAAGGATTATTTCGGACTGTCATTTGTGGCACTTCACACAGGACTCAGGGTAAGTTTCCATGATTACAAGGCTAGGATCATCAAACTTGGCACACATGTTCCCAATGATAAGAGATAGAAACCTATTGTTTTTCAAGGTCAAACTTACATGGGTAATTTGAATCTCATCAAAACTGGAACAAACGGTGTGACTTCAAAATTATTGATTTTTGTGGTCTTGAATACAAAAGAGTTCCACATCATGGCAGGCTCTATATAGATGGCGGGAATTTCAATTTTTAACATTTTCAAATTAGCACTGAAGCTTATCTAGACTGTATATCAACAGAATAATATGACAAATTTTTAAGTCTCCCAAACGAAGTTTGGAGATTTATTATTTTTGCTTGGTTCTTATTATTATTCTTGCGCTTCTTTCTCGCGCCTAAAACTATCCGACACTGTTCTCCATAACCAGTGGATGAAAGAAATAGATATTCAAGGATATGATAGGCCAATGTATCTAGATGTGCAGAAATGTTTTTGTTTTCAGATTGAAGGGAATTAGGGTACATTTTGGGGGGATCAAATGGGGTTGGGTTTAACATAGAACTCTATGGGGGGAAAATTAATTCCAAAATTCAACAGATATAACTTGAGAAATATGATAGAGTCCTGGGGTCTTCAGAAATGAATAGAGAATAACAGGGCCTAAAAATTGATATAACTTTGAAACCAGGACTAATAGTGACATGGAATCTTCAGAAATAGCAATAGGATGACAAGACCTACAAACTAGCATCAAGGTCAAGTGACCTTGACCTTAGAACATAAAACTAGTATTACTTAAGAACCTGGAGGGGTGCGTTTTACAAAAGAACTTACGACTTACGACCAACTTTACATACTGGAATTTTCTTGTATATTGTAAAGATCCTTCACTCCCATGTAAAATAGTAAAACAATGCTGAAAATTAAGTCTCAGAGACATTTTAATTCATTCATTTTAAAAACTTATAACTGTGTAATACAATTTAAGACTTGCGACTTTGTCGTAAGTTGTTTTGTAAAATGGGCCCCTGGTCTTATAGAGACATAGAGTCTTCAGAAATGATGAGATCCATATCAAGTGACTCGAATGACCTTGACCTCTGACCTTGAACATCCAAACTGGTATAATTTTAGAATTGGAATTGATAGAGACATGGGACCTTCAGAAATGATAAGAAGGTGATAAAATCTAAAGCTAGTGTCAAGGTCAAGTGACTCCAGTGACCTTGACCTATGATCTTAAAACATAAACTTGGTATTACTTAAGAACCAGGTATGGTAGAAATGGGATCTTCAGAAATGATGATGAGATCTACAAATTTGTGTCAAGGTCTTGTGACTCCAGTGACCTTGACCTCTGACCTTGAATATACAAACTC
Source organism: Ostrea edulis (assembly GCF_947568905.1). NCBI lineage: Eukaryota > Metazoa > Mollusca > Bivalvia > Ostreida > Ostreidae > Ostrea > Ostrea edulis. The sequence goes on from NC_079168.1 coordinate 82,076,340, forward strand.
ATATAATTTTAGAACTGGAATTGATAGCAGGGCTTTCAAAAGTAGCCGGTAGCCGGCGGATTTCCGCCGCCTATATTAACATTAGGTGCCGACTACTTTAGTGACAAAAATGTATGTCCAATGAAAAAAACTTTTATAAAACTTTAAACATCTTCCAAACTGTAGTAGACTCAGAAATCGCGGCTGTATCAACCAGGATGTAAAAACGCGTTTACTTGCGCTAAATTTAGTTCAGGTAAATACCGGCACCTGATTGGTCGTCTGTTGGTGTAGAAAATAACACGTCAATTGCAATAGTCGGAAAGCCTCGGATTTACCCAATTCGTGACAACACAGACGAGAAGTTCCGAAAGATAACAACAAGGCCTGAACGTAAAAATCAGTGATGTTGACGGAATGAAGAGAACAAATACCCTGTTCAGTTTCGACTTTAAAAAGGCCAGAAACGAAAGTGACACAAGTATAATATCAATCAACAATTTTAAAGCGAAAACAGAATTTAATCAGGAAAGATTTCAGACTTGCTATTCTTTTTAATTTGCAAATGCCCATGTACGTGGTATTAAATAAAAACGAAAGTAGAATTTTTCAGCACAAATTCGCTATGTTATCAACAAATCTGTAGCTGTTAACTTGAATTTGTGGAAAAATTAAATTATAGGTAATTTAAATGTTACTTATTAATTTGTAATAAAGATTGTTTGGGTTTTATTTTTAAAAATATTGGGGTGAGCAAAACATGCAGTTTAGTTCATTGCAACAATACTTTCTGCATGTAGAAACTTTCTTACAAAACAATTCAGTCTTATACACTTTCAGTACAAATGTAGAAATAAAAGTGAAAGTTTCTGTTCAAGCAAAGACACTTAAAAATTAATTGATACAGCATTGCAAAAAAATAATTACATGTAGTTATCTTCATGCACTTTATTTTCATTTTGCATCAAAATTAGTACTTTGCAATGTTGAATTTTTTAAGTTTTTGCATGAACAGAAAATTTCACATATGAAACAATGAATTCATGGCAAAAGTAAAAATTTCAGGCAAAAAAATGACAATTTCAAAGCTGCATTTAAGTGCCAGGAAACCACCAGAATGCAGGATTTTGCGTCATTTACCCCAGACCCCCGGCCGTAAGGGCACCGAGCATTGGATCGCCTTCTACTTTTTCATTTCAGCCTCCTACTTTTAAATTTGTTGAAAGCCCTGTGATAGAGACATTGGATCTTCAGAAATGATGAAATCTTCAAATCAGTATCAAGGTCAAGTGACCCCAGTAACATTGACCTTTGACCTTAGATCATAAATTTGGTATTACTTTTAGAACTAGGTCTGATAAAGAGATGAAAAATCTTCAGAATTACTAAGTGCCGGTAAGTGAGAAAGCTTCCCAGTTTACTTTCGGAAGGTCTTTGGTCTCTTCCTAGGTACATTGTATCTGGGTTCTCTCTTTCACCAATAAAAACGGCGCCACCAGATAACTGAAAAAAAAATTTGAGTGTGGCGGAAAACATCAATCAATCAGAAATACTAAAAGGATGATGGGATCTACAAATTAGTATCAAGGTCAAGTGACCTTGACTTCTGATCCTAAACATAAGTATGGTATAACTTTAGAATTGGGACTGATAGAGACATGGAATCTTCAGAAATGATAAAAGGGTGTAGTGACCTACAAACTAGTATCCCCATTGACCTTGACCTTTGACTGTGATTATAAAAACTTGTATAACTTTAGAACCAGAACTGATAGAGACATGGGATCATCAAAAATGATAAGAGGATGTTGGGACCTACAAACTATAATGAAGGTCAAGTGACACTAGTTTTACCAAAGAAAAAACTGGGATTTTTTGAAAAATTTCAAATCAAAGCCTTCGTGTTAGATCAAGATTTTTTAAATGAAGTAAACATTGATATGGATTTTGTCAAGGGTGGAAAATAATACTACTCAAAATAAGCCTCTTTTATACAGCCAATACTTCGTTTGGGAGACTTTATAATCGGTAGATCACATCTTGTTATCATATAATTAATCCCATCATTTATCATGTAAAAAAAAATTGGGCTGCCTTCCCCTTTAATTGAAAAAAAAATCATGAAAATAGCTTCACAGGGTTTTGACAAAATTTGAGCAAACTGGTATATGATATATAGTATATAGTGTGTTCTATATACTATATAACGAGTTTGCTCAGTTTGTATCAAAACCCTGTGACTAGCATTGGACAACAAAGAAAAATTAAATATGAAAATGCAAAAATATTTGTCACCAACTGCAAGTTATTTTTTATGTGGGCCTGTCTGACATTAAGGTAATTCCACCCTTCTAGAATTATAGGTTCAATCTTATATTTGATTATTGGTTTTTCAAATAATACATCTTGGTAACAAATAAAAATGATAAAAAAAAGTATGTTGCGGTATCAATATATTTTTTTATCAATTGGCACACATATACCTGTTATCAACGTCAGAAAATTGCAATTTTCCTTAAACAATATTATCAAAATGTCACAAAAACTGGTTAAAATGATATAATAGTATTCATGACAATTTCATGAAACTGTTTCTCTAAAAATATATAAAAAATGTTTGTGGAAAATAAAGGAAATCTATCGCATGATGGACTTGATAAAGGATTCAATGAAAACAGAGTTATTGCCCTTGGATTCAATATTTTCAAACATATAATTGAATATTCATGTATAACTTAGACTTCTGAAATATTGTATGGTTAACAAGATTTTTTACAATTATTGAAAAAAGACTCGAACAAAATTTATGTTCCTGTAAATCTTAATAAATCACTGACTTTGCGAAGTCTTATGACGTCACAGGAGGGTATACAGGTAAACAGAGACCTGAGTTAATCAAAACTTGTCAGGGAAAATTAACAACTTCTTAATGTTGTGCAGTATGGTACTGAAATAAAGTTGTTATGGATGTTACTTAGATTTTTAATTTCATTTGATAAAGTTGTCCATGAAAAGAGCTTGAATTTAGTCCTCCTTTCCTGTTAGGAGATGCTGTACTCTATGCAGACAAGCTTATAATGGCAGTGTTATTTTTCTCTTGACATGCCTGGGTAAACTTTGTTTTTTTAACATTGATTGATCAGAACAGCGAGATGCTTTACATTAGCGTAATATCAAATATACCCCGATAAAACTTGACTGATTGCCTAGCAATTCATAAATCTTGAACTTCTTTAAAAAGAATTGCATTCATTCATTGAGGCATTTTTACAATTGATTTAATACAAATTTTGTGTGATCCGTTTGTGTGAGAGGTAACACAATGATTTTATACAGTCCTTTCGCTTGTTTTCTCTTTGATCTGTTTGTATGATGTATGTGCATGAGAGATATAATTGTCAGTCACTGACAGATATCTAGATGTTCTTTTACAGTGTCCGTAGGGACATGTTCCCACACGACAGAGTAAAACAGGTACCCGGGTGTGTGTGGTGTAGCTTAGAGATAATTTGGGGGGTAATCCTGTGCACAGTGTAATCATTATTTCTGTGATAGGAGAGAAGGTGGCCATTTAAATTGATTGAACTGTGAAATTTACCACTGGTTTCTCATGATTCTATTGTTAAGCACCCATTGCAAATATCGTGAGAATCTACAGACATAGTGTATAATGTCATGAAGAATGCATACTGCATATTCAATTATTTAGACTGTAACACTTAGTGCAAGTCAGCAAAAAAAAAAAAAAAAAAATGAAATGAGAAGGGGAAGGGATGGGGTCCATATATCATTAAGACTATGTTTAAGAGTTCTAGTGAATCTAAGCCAAGCAAATATAAATGATACAGATTTAATCATGGATTTAAGTGCTGTGTACTAGTATATTTATTTTGTGGTGAGTGTATAGTATGTAAAATCTGTGTGATTAATTAAATAAACAAATGAGTTTAGCAGTAAGATACATAATGGAAGATAAATACAAAAGGAATAGATAGAACTGTGACACTGCAGGGCTGATTGAAAAGGGAAATTGTTCAGATTTGATAATCTTGAAAATTGTACTGGGTCTTATCTGGTCTCCCCGTTTTCTCCACGACCAGGTAATACCTATTGATCTGGGTGACATACCTGTGCAATACCTGTAAATCTTGACTGATTAGGATCTGTCTATGCATGCAATTCAGGTATTGATTATAATATCGATTTCATCATAAAAAGTTTGTAAAATTAGCTTATAAAACATGACAGGGTGACTAACAATTACAAATACAAAATTACCTTATAAAGCACTGCAGGATGACAAAGATGTACGATGGTATACTACACCAGAGAAATTTTATATGGATGAAAAGTGGAGGATGTGTACAACAATATTTTGAAATTGAAAACTTTCAAATTTACTTTATTTAGTCAGAAAATGCAGTTTTAGTAGAAAGCAATCAGAGAAAACTTTAAAATCCCTGCTGGACTCGAACATGCGATCTACAGTTCAGCAGTCGATGTGCTGAGCTACTCAGCTAGGCGAGAAGTTTTTTAATGAATAGACAAATATTGCTGATATTCATATTTTCATCCATGTTTTAAAAGGAAGTCGGGCATTATGACCATGAGAGTACGTCCTTAAAACCTTGAGAGACATTGAGACTTCAAGCATTCGAGCGTCCAGAAAATGGCACTTCAATTGACCAATGTTTGCTAAACAAGTCTGGGGATGCTAAAATTTGGAATTTGTAATTTCATTTTCCCAGGAATGTATTTAAAATAATTTTAAAAAAAAATTTGTTTCATCAGAATCTGAATAAATAAATTATTTTTATTTGTGTTTATTTTCTTTTTTTCTTTGGTTGCAGCCAAAATAAATATAGTTTTGTGTCTCATAATCATTGTTCAACTTTCAAAATTTGTATAGGCCAATCATTCAACAATTTACTTCTGCAGTTGGACTTTCTGGTAAAATGTTGACACAAATTACCAAAGTTTTCTTAATAAACTGTAAACAGTGGTCCTCTTGCAGGTAAGGTCCATGACATGGTGCTAATTATGTCCTTCAAAGTATCGAGAGTAAATTGTAAAGGAGTATATATATAACGAGACTAAAATTTTACGTCTAAGACTCAAGTTTTTTTTAAAGATTGAGAGTTCAAGTAAGCAATAATAAATTTCCTTATTTACATAGGGAGGAAATCAGGACCAGGTCTCAAGACCATAAACTGAGTATAGACTTCATTAAAACAAATTTATACCTTATACTTTCATATTTATGTAGTACAGATGTTTTAAAAAAATTCCAATACAAACATATGCTGAAAATTTTATATGTTTGTGAAAATACTTTCAAAAGTTAGTTGGATTTGAAATTAAGACTTGGGGTTTATTCTCAGTTTATGGTCTTGATGCCAGGATATTCCTTCAAGAGATGGAGAACTTTGAGAGATTTAAATTTGAGCTAGTGAAAGTCACCTGTATAACACACTACAGGATGACTAGCATTATGAAATAAGAATTTAGCAGATAAAATACTGCAGATTTCAAGTATCACACATATATCAGAATCAAACAATATAATTAATCTAAAAGCTGCGTATATTATAACGTAAGATGTTTAAGTTTATTTGAAAATTTGTTTACATTGGGCATTGACAGATGAATGAAAGGTGCTCCTTATTAGTCCTATTGAAAAAAAGAGAATAATTCATCTGAATAAATAACGTTTTCCCCGCAATGGTGTATGATTTTGAAATGTTGATACTGACACAATATCAACATAAAGAGTTTAGACACCAAGCACATAGGCAAGGATGTAGAGTAAGGTCCCTTGAATAAACATTATTGATACATTGGAGAAGAGACCCCAGTAATCGGGTTTTCTCTATCAATGGGGTGGCGTAATTCCAAATGATAAGTCTGCTAAGCCTATTAACATTGTAAATATGTCACACACCAAGATCACTGACATGGAAGAGGAAACTTGAGGTCCTCAGACACATACTAGAACATGACTAAGGTCCTTAGACACATACTAGAACATGACTAAGGAGGTTTTCAGAAGTCATATTCTGAAGGCAAAACTTACTTTCTGTTAGCCTGTCTTTATGAATTATTCAGAGGCAAAAGTAGGCATGTATTGGTAATATGGAGTTAATGGTATTTAATAAGATTTTTATAGGTCTGCAATCTACTCAATTCTTTGTTATTTCTTCGATTGAAAATTCTTATTTTTTAATGTCCAAGTTACTATGTTTTGATAGAAATTCAAAGAAAGCTTCACTTGTAGACGTGTTTCTCTCTAACATGCTTGAATACAAGGATTCTTTTTATCTGTGTTTTTTGTAGGAATGGTTAAATGTGGAGAAGAAGATATCCAAGCAGATGAAAGGTATATATATAATTATATATCCTTCAGTTAGACAGTTACTGCCCCTGATTTGACTCAATCTCTGCCTTTAAGTTTACCATTGGTTTGATTATCTAGACTAGACCAAAAAAAAGGGGGAATTAACAGATATGCATGCATTGTAAAGGATTATCAAAGCATGGATTTTTTTCATATAAGAAACAGCACTTTATCAAGGTGTGTATTCAGATCCTGTACTCACTGTGACTATACAGCCAGACACCACTATTTCACTGCATTAGTAGCTAACACGGTGAAATAACAGGGACTGGCTTTTCTCAGACTGACTGTGTTTGATTGTTCCACTGTCTTAACAACATTTTGTATAAGTACCGGTATCATGCAGATTTTAGACCAAAAAAAGTATGTTGGTTTCCACTTTTCCGACCGAACCTAAAATTTCTGTCAACCCTAACACATTTTTTCCCATTCTCACACCAAAATTTCAAACGTTATATAAAAATAGTAACCATTATCTTACACGCCAAGAACAAAATAATCCAACCTATAAAATCAACCAAAACAAAAATACTACCTACCTACCGACCCTTAAAAATTTTGAGGTGAAAGTGGAAACCAACATATATTTTCTTGGCCTGATATATAATATGAATATATTCATTGAGTTGTGAGTTTAAGTTTATATAATGTACATATATTTGTAGGCCTGGCTTGGGAATTAAAGTTTATATAATATGCATACATTTTTAGGCCTGGCTTGGGAATTTAAGTTTGAGCTGAAGTTTTACCCCCCAGATCCCCAGACCCTGCATGAGGATCTGACAAGGTATGAACATGTGATTAATTGCATACTATTAATACTTGGTATGGGTGGTGTATGAAATGTTTTAGAGTTTTATTTCAATTCTTTTTTAATTCATGATGGTTTCTTTACTTTGTAGATACCAGCTCTGTTTGCAGATAAGAAATGATATTGTCAATGAAAAGTAAGAGACAATTTCCAGGTCCTGATGATTCTATAAATTCTGTTATGTAGATGTAGGAGTCAAAATTCGAAATCTTTACATGTAATCTATATGCAATCTTGTTTATTCAGAATGGAGTCCAACTAACTTTATGGTATTGAATTTCTTTCGACTGCTCAGTAAATTGTCCGTAATGGTGAATTCATTATATTGCCACCCCCACTTTAAAGGGACTGGGTTCACGATTTTCCCCAAAATTTTGTTTTTCACTTTAAATGGTCAAAATCTACTGTTTAATATGTTTAAAAGATTTCACATAAAAATTAAGGTTATACATTATCACAGAAGCTCATTTTAGGGAGTTTATTATTTGTTTTGTAAACAAAGATTGTGGTATTATTGTTTACGAAATTTTCAAAAGAAATGGATATTGATCAAAGTTTATCATATCTTTCACATTTCAACCATTCTTTGGGTAAAATGTGTAATCTAAAAGTTAAAATCTGTGACTCTGCATAATTAAGATGCTTTATATTACAAAATTATTGTTTCACTGGTTTGTTTGTATACATTAAAAGACTCGAGTCTTTGTTTACATAACACAGATTTAAGGCTAAAATATTGCTTTTATTCTTGCATTCAGAAAGTCAAAATTTTGACTGTCAACATTAAATGAGTTATATTTTTAATGTTTAACATAAAAAATGAAAAATATTTTTCTCAAAAATCGTGAACCAGTCCCTTTAATAATAATAATATTTATTTATATAGCACCTTATATGAGTATAGATAACCACTCTAAAGTGCTGCAGTACACAATAAAAATGATACAGCATGTTATAAAAATAGTAAAAGGAAATTACAATAGCATTAAGACATAGATTATGATATCAAAACAATGCTAGCAAAACATCAATAATGTGAAGCTTTATTGCCCAAATTCGTCTTGAACATAATTAAGTTGGCGATATATCGAGGGAGCACTGTATATGTTTCATTTCTAATTCAGAGCCCAAATTGGACAAAGTAGGAAAAATTATAAACTTATCAAAAAAGAAAAAAAAAAGATATGCTTAAATTTAAGAACAGATTTTTACCAAACCAATAAACGAGGAATGTGTGTTTATACATATTGTAGAGGGAATATACATTTATTGCATGATAGTGAGGGAGATATGAAGATTTATATTCACCCAAGAAAAATCATATATATGATTTTCCTTGGGTGAATAAATCTTCATATCTCCCGAACATTCATGCAATAAATTGTTTATTATACTGAAACAAAGCAAGACCACAAAATTGCATTTGAGATTGGAGTCCGCTCATCTATACATTGTACATGTATGTAGCTGAGATTGCCCTAACGGTAACACCGCGCCTCAACGAATTAGAAGGTACAAACAGCGAAATACAGTGATATGATAACCAGTTTTTGTTTTACCATTCTCCTTGAATGCTGATTTACTTGCTTGTTTTTGTATCAACCCAAACCAGGCGATTTAACTGTGTATCAGAGACCCGCATATTTTGTGCCTTACGAATTATGGAAGTAGAATGACTCGGACTTATTGTGACGTCACAGTACATTTCGTCGTCTTTGACGTTAAAGAAGTAGGTACAGTTTCTACCCTCATCTGGCCCAAAATATTGATGATTTCACTTGGAGCTCAAATCCTGGCATTCAATTAAGGAATAGTTTAGCAAACCCCAAATTCACTCAGTTTGATCAGCAAAATGGTTTGTGTCATATGACGAAAGCTTGAAGTTGGCATAAAATTGCAAAAATACCATTTTCAATGAAAATATCCACAAATTCAGGTGGTTTTCCTTTTAGAAAACACACAGCGCATGCGTCGAGCAAATTCACATTGAAGCATGTTTTTCATCTCAAAATAATACACAATATCTATCATTTTCATTTTGCTCGACAAATGCGCACATCTTTTCCTGAGCAATAATTTGTATGACATTTGACAGTTTTCAGGCTTATTTTGAGAAAAAGGCGGGAAATGTCTTATTCATGATGTCATAATGCTATCCATTTAGGACTATCATTCTGATTTTTGTTGACATAGTATACCTGGCATTTATTTTCCTTTCTTAAAACGCTGATTAAGGTTAATTCCAGACACATTTTATACAGAGAAATTTTTTGGGCCTTTTTATGTATACAACCGTACCTTGTTCTTTATGGAAAATGCACGAGGCTGCCCAAGCGGTAAATATGATAGGGAGATATGATGTTTGAGAGGGAGATATGAAGTTTTGTCTTCCCTGGCATGTGACCGTCTAGACCAATCAGATTACTCGTTGCATAGAATTCTCATACTGAGGTATAATAACATACATTGTGATATTAATAAGTGCCTTTTGTGTGCTATAGCATGTGTTATAACCAACTGAATTTCTAAAGTTGCACTTATATTTCATTTAAGACAAATTTTACATTGTATGTAAATTAGAGGGAGGAGTATGTAAATTAGAGGGAGGAGTATGTAAATTAGAGGGAGATGTATGTAAATTAGAGGAAGGTGTATGTAAATTAGAGGGAAGGGTAGAAGGAATTTTAAATGTATTTGATGTCTTAATTTTGTGTTTAAGGCTCCCCTGCTCAGCTGTCACCTATGCACTACTGGGGTCATACACCGTCCAATCAGAGCTTGGAGATTTTGACATTGATGAGTTTGGTCCTGGTACAGAATACATCAGAAAAATGAGGTTTGCTCCTCATCAAGACAGGGAGCTGCTGAGAAAAATTGTCGAGCTTCACAAAACTCACAGGTACCACGAATATCCTAAACAGTGAACAGGGCATTACTACATTTATAAAGATATACATGAGGATGCAGCATATGTGTATGTTTCAATCAGCAATTTTATTTTCCATTTATTTCCAGAGGTCAAACACCAGAGGAGGCTGAGTTACATTTCCTAGATAATTCCAAGAAACTTGCAATGTATGGAGTTGATCTCAGTGATGCAAAGGTACAGTTTTTTTATGTTAAAAACTGGAATGTCATTTTGACCCTATAAACTGTATAATAATGATTTCTATGAAAGTCAGTAATTTGTTTAATGAAATATTGGGAATGAAAAATGATGTTCTGCCTTTGTATAGATGTTTTATACCTTCCTCATGAATTAAAATAGAAATCATGGGCAAAACTATTTTCATATATGCACTCTATATAGATAAATTTATTTCAATTTTGGGCCCAGAAGGCATAACAAGACAGCTTATAAAGAAGGAAATTTCAAAAAAAAAAGTTTACAACATTAACTACAGATTACATGAACTACAAACTAAATGTGGATGTAGCATGTGGGGGAGTACATGCATATATGAATTGCGAATCAGGTGTATACACAAGTAAATGGACAGTATCAGTATTATACCAACATATGAATAATAAACTATAATGATTTTTGCAGTTTTAAAGCATCACTTCTTTTTCTGAAAGTTTGCTCTAAATATTCACTCAATTTGACAATTACTGGTTTGTCATCATTAATCATCAACCAACTAAATTTGTCCTTATTTGTTAAATAAATAAAAATTTTGTTGAACTTGTATATATCATGAAAAAACATATTTCTCTCTTCTACATAGAATGGACAATCAGTGAGGAAATGAAATTCATCATCTACACAACTTAGGTTACATAATTCACATATTCTTTTGTTTCTTTCTAAAGGAATCTTCTGGCCAGTATTGCGTTTTGTAAATTCATATCTTCCTCTTTCAATTTGAAGGTCATGTGCACTAATTCGAAATCTGCATAAGAGTTTTTCTTAATTCTAGGGATTCTAAAAATATATAATTTTCCATATTAAAGTTTTCTTTATATGAAAAATATGTTTAATGTGAGTTTTCCTGATTTCTGACCCTCCTCACATCTTTTTGACCAGTAAAGTAAAAATTGTTTCTGTACCTGATTCTTCATTTGTTTTTTGAAAAATGAGAATTTGAGATTTTTACAATTGGATACCAAAATGCCCATTTTTTCCCTAAAATAACTAATGTTTAATATATTTCTGCCATTTCACATATTTTACTTCAAGCTGTGATGGTAAATTTATATGGACCATATTAGATCAAAAATATGTAAATAAAACCCACGTTTTTCTACATGTTATTTTACAACAAATATGAAAACCCACACAAAATGTGGCATATTTTATACTCAGTTTGCAGGTAATGTTACATTGATCTTTGCTGAACAGCTATACCTACAGCTAAAACAGATCATTTCTAACTTTAGCAAAACATTTGATTTTCAAAGACAAAGAATGAAATCAACCAATGTCTGTCAGATTTAAGGCAATTTAGACTGTTAGTCAATGTAGTTCATTGTTTTGGTATGTAATAAAGACTTTGTCATAATATAGAGGAATGAACTGTATGATGTGCTGATTGGGATGGTGAGGGCATTTACATTCACTTATAGATATGTTCATTGCTGGAGTGGACTCTTCATTATCATGAGGGTCATTATACTTGGAGTGTACTGTAGTATTTCTTTTAACCTGTTATAGGATGGTGAGGGTGTGGACATTCAGCTCAGGGTGTGCTGAAGTGGACTCTTCATTATCATGGGGGTCATTATACTTGGAGTGTACTGTAGTATTTCTTTTAACCTGTTATAGGATGGTGAGGGTGTGGACATTCAGTTCGGGGTGTGCTGAAGTGGACTCTTCATTATTATGGGGGTCATTATACTTGGAGTGTACTGTAGTATTTCTTTTGACCTATTATAGGATGGTGAGGGTGTGGACATTCAGCTCAGGGTGTGCTGGAGTGGACTCTTCATTATCATCGGGGTCATTATACTTGGAGTGTACTGTAGTATTTCTTTTGACCTATTATAGGATGGTGAGGGTGTGGACATTCAGCTCGGGGTGTGCTGGAGCGGTATCCTTGTGTTTAGGGAAAAACTTCAAATCAACAAATTTGTTTGGCCAAAGATTCTAAAAATGTCCTACAGAAGAAAGAAGTTCTACATCAAGCTAAGGACAGGGGAGGTAAGTGGGTCTCATACTCAGAAGAATTAGTATCATATCATGTTTCGTGTAAAGATATTACCTAAGTCTCCGGAAGATCACTTGTTCAGAACTTGTCAACACTACCGAGGTGTATATCATGAATTAGAGTCATTTAATTCTCTTTGCAGTTTGAGGAGTTCCAAAGCTTGATAGGTTTTAAATTCATGTCCAGTAAACATGCTAAACGCATGTGGAAAATTTGTGTGGAGAACCATGCATTCTTTCGGTAAGTAACTTACATCCACCCCACCTCCCCCCCCCCCCCCCCCAACCCCCCCCTCCTCCCAAATCGTCAACAACTTTGATAATACAGTACATAGAATGGAGTTGCCTAAAATGTACTATTATTCTTCTCTCCAACAAAGTTTGCACAGGAATCACCCTGTCTATCTGTCTGTTTGTCTCTCTGTCTGTTTGTCTCAATCTGTCTATCTGTCAGTGTTTGTCTCTCTATCTGTCAGTCTGTTTGTCTCTCTGTCTGTTTGCCTCTCTATCTCTCTGTCAGTCTGTTTGTCTCTCAGATGATGCAAATCAAATCCAGGCCACAACTTTTAGCAAAGTAACATGAACACTCTAAGTTTACTGGTGACCTTAGGATGTGTTTTAAACCAAGACAAGGTTGATGAAAGGTCACTCAAAGTAAAAAATTTCCAGATCATATTTTCTATACAATAACATGGTCACACTTGAGACTATACAGTCACAGTAGCAGGCAGGCACTTCACAACCGGGAGGTCTCAGGTTCAATTCTTTAACCTGGTGCTGTGTCAATCTTAATTTGTTTAAGATAGTGACAGGTACTTCACTTGACATAGGGGCCGTCTTTCAGATATGATTAGGAAAACAGAGGTCCTGGGTCAGAATAGGAAATGATAAAGAATCCTCACCACTACAAGCTAAAGTGCCATGCGTAGGTCAAAGTTTCTGGCTCTTCACATGGAGGTAGTGATATCTCTACTCAAGTGAAAAATTCTTAAATGGGGTGTAAAAACATTGCTATGACTGTAGACTTGATTATAGAATTTGACATTCGGTTGATTTTTGTGGTATTTCAAATATGATGAAGCAATTTTTTATGGTGGGGTTGGGGAGTATTGGTCCAGTTGGGACAGCTTTAGTTTTGCTTTCAAAATGGCCGAAAGGACACAGGGATTTAATGTTATTGTTAACCCATGTTATTATGATATTACCAAACGTTTGTGTAACTATTTAGATAGATGCTTTATGCCGAGGAATATGAATATGTCTTACATGCTATAATCATTGTGTCATAATTTTTTTCTCTCTTCTCTTCTTTTCTATTTGTTATCTATCATTTGTTTTGTTATTTTGACTGTATGCCAACATGGTGATGTCAATAAATAAATTGAAATTGAATTAATGGTATGTCAAATTCCATACTGCTTATCTTGTAAAGAATTCTCTTTTACAAATAGCTAATCAGAAAAGATAAGTGTTTGACTGTGATTCATTTACAGGAACAGAGAGCCAGACTCCCCAGGGACACAGAGAGGACTTTTAAAACTCGGATCCAAGTTCCGCTACTCTGGCAGGACTCATTTCCAGACCAAACAGGCCATGATGGGAGTAGAGCGTCCCTCTCCATTTTTTGATCGTGTTCACAGCAAACGTGCCACATACCATGGCAGGACTAAAAACAAGGAGCTTGCTGATGGTAAGATTTTTTTGAGAATACTCCTCGAATTCCTAATCACACTCTTAGTTTGTGAATTTTCTGATCATGGTGAAGATCTCTTCTGATTGTAGAGTAATTACCATGTTTTTTTTTTCTTTACTAGAAATGTACAAACCACGTCCAGAGCCAAGGCACATCCCTGAGTACAACCGCGAGGAGAAAATGACGAGGAGGGTACCAGAGCCTGAGATAAATGACAGGGAGGATGTTTTTGATGATGAGGAGGAGGAAGAAGAGGAGGAACCAATCAACAGGAAGAGCCGGATGGAGAGGATGCATGCGGTCCCAACCCCACTGGCAGCAGTTATGAAGAAGGATCCAATTGAAAACAACAACTTAGAACACCACCGTCGGAGAAGATCGTTCGAAGAAGAAGCTGAAGAGCAACCTCCTCTGGATGACAGCATGGTATGTACACACAGACTTTATCATAGCCTAGAATATACAAACGCTTATACTAACCCAGGGAAAACCAGGGCAACAGAGGATACTAATGAGAATCAGTCAAACGATTCACTTAGTCCCCACTCATTATTAACAAAGACTAATTTAAAGCAACAAAGAGGATGCTGGCATATAGGAAATGAGAGTTCTAAGAAGGTTTCTTTTGATGAGGAGAGCCTCAGAAGCACAAGTTCTCACTACAGCAGGAGTGACGGTGAACTTTGGCCCCAAAAGCTGTCTTTGCCCCATGGGAGGAGGTACCAGAAAAAGAGAACCAGCAGTCAGACAAGCGTAGACAGTCCAGTGGCTGTTAGGTCTTACGTGACTACATCTCCCTGGAAACCTTACCAAGTAAAACAGGAAATTAAAAGACATCTGATTGCCAAGGATTTGAATTTCAGCTTAGATGAAGGTTTTTCTGACACTTTCGAAACAAATGTTGCCAAGAGAAATAATGGAAGAAGCACAAGCTATACACATTCTTCTAAATCTGATTCATTTGATGGTTCCATTTATAAAGCTGAAGAGTCAGATACAGCTCCTAGAAATCCTTTCCATCTGAAAACATCTTCCCTTGATAGAAGTTTATATCACTACAGCTCGTCAGATTCTGAGGACTGTAGTAGTCCCACAAAATCGGGGGATAAAAAGGTCAACCCAAGGTCAACCTTTACCCGGCAAGTAGGTAGAAGAGGCAGGAAGAAGGCACAGGTTGTCCACGACACAAAACCAGTCCCTGCAGGAAAAGACAATTCAGAATTTGTAATCCAGGAATTAGAATTGGAACCAGGAGGTAGATCCCAAAGACAGTTTACACCTAGTCCGAGAAATCTCAGCAAGAACTACAGAGTAGCTCCCAGAGAGGAAACTTGGGAAAAAACGGCCTTTTCTGATGAGAGCTTCTCAAATCACAGTCACTCCAGTAACTACATAAATAACGAAGCCATTTTGTTGGAGAAGTACATCATCAGAAAGCCAAAATCTGAATCCTCCAGCAGTGTTGTAGATAATGAGATGCTAGATGACAGCATCATCCACTCCAATCTGGGAGGCAACCCAGACGAGCTAGCGCTACACGACAGTTTCGAGTATTACGGCTTTGCAGCAGGACCAAAGTCCACATCCTCCACAGACAACATTCTGAATGAGAGAGAATCCATGCATGAACAACACGCTTCTCCCAGAAATCCAGAAATATCCATCAAAGAAATCTCTAACACTTTCCCTGAAAAAGCTGTATCATTTGATATTACACTACAAACTTCAAAACCCATGAAGAAAATCTTAAATACTTACTCTGAAAAAGCAGTTTCAGTTGATGCTGAACCTCTTAAAGAAAAACCTGGAGAAAATGCTGAAAGGCTTGTAAATAAAGGAGGAAACACAAATGATGCTTTGACAATGAGCATGGCATCCATCTTGTCCCTGTCGTCAGAGGAGGGAAGTGTGATGGTGAATGATTTTCTACAGGACTATGACCATGAACCTTGTGTGCGAAGGGCAAGGTCAATGACTTTAGGCCACGAAGACAGAATCTCAGCTGGCATTTCCTCACTTGAAAGCAAGAAGGTCCGTTTTTGCAGTGAGGATAACCTGGTGTATGAATTGAGATATGGATTTTCAGATGAGGACAAGCCCAGCGAATCACCTGAGAAACTTGATTTGAGCTTTGTAGATGACATCCAGTCTGATGAACAATTGTCTGATTCTGCAGTTTCACCAAACACACCATCTCTTCCCCGTTATTTCCACGACTCTGATGGATCTTCTAGTTCTTGTACTCCTGACTCTTCCCCTCGGCTTCTTCAGTGTATGGACCCTGCAGAGCAATCCACATCCCATAGAACACTGCTACGGAAAAGTCTTCAAATGCCTACAGAGAAAGATACCATCACAGACCAAAAACAGACTTCAGGACTTGATAATGTTATGATGGAGGACTGGTCAGCTCTAAATGATGTGACCTTGAAAGAGCAAAGGAAGGACATGAAAGACACTGGTGTTGATGATACAAAGAGAGAGAAAGATTTCTCAGAGGTGGACCATGAACATGAAGAAAACTTTAGCTTAGAGGTCCACATATCACCCCAGTCCCAAGGAAGCAGTGATGTGTCAAATGAGAATCAAACACCTCCCTTAAGTAGAACTAACAGAGACAGGGAAATGGTTCTTGATGGAGAAAGCAAGATTGAACATGATGAAAAGAGAAAGGTGGACAGTGGTGAACTGACTCCACTTCAGCCATGGAAAAAAGGTGACATGTGGGTGGGAAGCAGTGTTTGCAGAAGTTTGTTCAAGGACAGTGGAAACCTGAGCACAGAGTCACACAACACCTCAGAGACTACTTCCATCAAAATGTGGTGTGAAAACAATTCTGAAGGGCCCAGTCCCTGGGGGCCAGTATTAGTGACTGCATTTACAGACACTGATAATGAAAAAGGAAAAGCAGGTTCCAAACTGGACTGTTCCAAGGAACAAAATTTGAGAGTTGACACTAAGGAAGAAGGAGACCAGTATGTCTCATTTGTTCCTCTCACGTCCCCTCTTCAATCCTCTGCTCACATATCTTACATTGATACTCAATCCCAAATGGTCCCCAGTGCTGTTCCATCGAGTTCATCCACTTTATTTGTCAGTTCCACGATTCAGAGCCATGATAATTCTGCATCAGAAGAGGTCCTTCTTGTTACCACTTCTGTTGCTGTTACAACACAAACTCCATCAGGAATATCTGTTCAGTCTAATGATTTCTATATGAATGATATACCAACATGTGTTCCAGTTCCAGTTGTTTCAGCAGTTGTCACATCCTCTGTTATTTCCACTAGTGTTCAGAGTCCAGGAAATTCATCATTTCACAGTTCATCGGAAGATGTAACCATTAGCAAATCAGCAGAAACTCAGAGAGCTCCAACTTTTATTGCTTTCCATAGTACACCTGTTGATAAGCCATACATTGCTACAAAACCCTGTGTTCATGATAAGACTACCTCTGCAGAGATTTCAACCCAGGGTATAGCTATTTCTACCAAACACTGTAGTAACTCGGGGCATACAACGCTCATCACCACTTCATCTATTCTCCATACATCAGTTGTATCATCATCATCCAGCGTCATCAACTCATCTCCAGGCACTGGTAGTTTTTCTCAGAGTGCTTTCTCTGATTGGAACAGAAAGCCCACACCTGTGAAACCTTTGACCTTCATACCTCCCAAAACGAAAAAGTCCTTAACCAACACATCCCCACTATTGGTTGAAGGTAAAACGTCTACCTCTCAGACATCAGAGGGTGAATTGTCTCATCTTAAAAAAAATCTCCTGACCGGTTCCAAGGAGTCCTGTTCTGAAAGACAAGATGGGAAGCAGACGGCACCAAAGGACAGTTACAACAGCACGGCAGAGTGGGTGTTGTCGCACTCCAAAAGATTTGTGTTCAGGTCTGGTGAATTAGAAAAGCAATCCAACGAAGATGAAAATATGAAAAGTTTGACAAATGCTGTAAATAAAAAGGAAAGTGAGATTTCTAGCAGGATATATACTGAGATGAGTGGAGACAGTCGAAGCATTGGAGATGACATGCAGGGAAAACATCGGATTATGGATGATGGAAAACAGGCCAGGCTCTCCAGTCCCACCAATAGAAAAGACAAGTGTGAATTTCCAAAGAAACAACTGAAAATGGAAGAAAGAAGAAAAGGAGATGCATTTGATGGAAAAATAAATGTAAAATTGGATGAAAAACAAAATGAAAATTTAAAGACTGTAGAATCCAAGGAAAGTGACATTGACACAGAAAAACAGGAAGCAAAATCTTGTGTACCTCAACTTCAGGAAAATGAACAGGACAAATCGGTGAAGTCAGATTTTGATGAAATCAGTGAAAGTCATACATCTGGTGTACCAATTAAAAGTTTCTTAGACTATCAGAGGCCTATGGACAATGCTGCAGTTTGTATAGAAGGCATTGAAAGTAACTCAAACACATCCTCTGGAGGTACGAGGGAACCTTATGGATATTTCAGGGATGTTAATAGGCCTTTATGGAAACATCCAAGTGAATTCATTTCTGTAAGGCAATACAGGGAAAGTCCTAAGAAAAAGAAAGTGTACATTGATGGATCACTTCAGAGGTCAAGGGTGTCAGAAGCAGAAACAGATGAACAGGATTCAGGAAAAGTTGCTGTACAGAGCATGGATCCAGCAGCAAATTTTGACAATGGAAGGAAAAAAGAGAATGCTGGCACACCATTCATTGGTAACCATGGTGAAACGGTTATATCAACGGAGGTGTTTAATGCAACAGAAGACACTGTAGAACAAAAGGTTGTGGAAGAACTGCATGATAAAGACTCGAAAATGGGTGGAATTGTAGATACCATAGTAGCAAGAGATATAAAAAATACTGACAATAACATGGCTTGCATTAGAAGAAAAAAAGAAAAACTCAACACAGCTGATGTAGAAACTTATGGGGAACTTCCTCCTCTGTGCGATTCCAAAAACTCTGACCTTGGAGAGAACTTGACGGAAGAAAAGTCTGCTAATCAGCCAGAGAATGATGTGATGAAGTTTAAGTCTGGTGCGAGACGGGAAGACAGTCAGTCATTGCGTTATCCCAAGAGGAAGGAGGTGCCTTCCATGCTGCCCAGGACATTGAGTGCAAAGAGGTTAAGTTCTATGATTGCTCGCCCCGAGAGTCCGGAAGCTGTACACATTCTGTCAGAGATCTTCTTGGCAATTCTGATATTTCTGGTATCTATGTTGTTCTTGTTCTACTGAGTCAGCCATGAGCAGATAACGCATACAACTCTCCGGCAATTTTTGGATTTCACGAGAGTCTGTATTATTTCTATATCATTGTCTATGTGACTTGTGAATCTAAGGCCCAGGATAGGCCTCCGAGTGACAAATTTAGACCAAACTGAACGTGAAATTTGTTGGGTTATATTATAGTTTTAGATTATTTTTTTACACATTCAATATCTTCAAAATTTATTTATTTTTTGATAGATTGTGCGAGTATTTTCATAAAATGGTTATATTTAGACATTTGTCTCACACCATTTTCTTGTAATTAAGGGAGTATTTATTTATTGTTGCTTTGTTTAGTCCCAAGAGTAGGAGTTAGGTGACAGTTGTTTATTTTAGGGTTTACATTTGTCTCTGTTATACTAATGTCTGTTAATGAATTCCTGTGATACAATATGAATAGTCCCAAATTAAACAATCAGTACATTGTTTTGTAAAGTGTTCAACTTAAAACCAAATTATCAATCAGTCCCATGATTTATGAAGTTTTTTGTAATCATAGCCTAGTCCCATGATATGGATTAATTCTACGTTTTGTAGAGTGATTTTTTTAAATTCTGACCCAGTCTTTAAACAATGTCCCATATTTTGTGAAATCTTTTAAATCAGGCTTTGTCCTCAAATTATCAGTCAGCTCCCTGTTTTGTCAAGTAAGTTCAGTTCCCTATTTTGCCATGTACTTTCAATTCCATGTTTTTTGAAAGTTTTTCTAATTCTGGTCTAGTCCCAAATTATGGATCAGTTCCATGTTTTGTCAAGTGTCTTCAGTTCATGTTTTTGTAAAGTGACTTCAGTTCAATGTTTTGTAAAGTGACTTCAGTTCAATGTTTTGTGAAGTGCTTTCAGTTCAATGTTTTTTCAGTTCCCTGTTTTTGTCAACTGTTTACAGTTCAATGTTTCTGTCAAGTGCTTTCTAGTCCTTGTCCAGTCCCAAAATATAGATCAGCCCCATGTTTAGCAAAGCATGAAATTAATAGTCCCATGTTTTTGGTAAATTTTTTAGTATGAATAGCTTAATGTTATCCTTTGACAGTTTTCTTAAATGTTTGTGCCATATTTATGAAATCCTGGTACTAAAAAAAGAGAGGCATGTATACATTTGTTGGGTGTGAAATTCTTTGAATTTTTTTCTCTCGTGATTTTCACCTCTTTATTGTTCATTTTCCAGAATATGTCATTTGAATGTTCATTGAAATATATGAATTTACCTTTTTACTAGTATTATGTACATATGTTTTTCATTGTGATTAGCCAGTTGAAGAAGTTGAAACATATACAAAAATGATGAAGTTAACGAAATTCAATCTTAATATATATACAGTGAAACCTATCTAATCCAACATATATATATGTTCTGTGATTTCCTAATCAACTTAATTTTCATTCCAATGAATTATTTTCATGTATTTTCACTGTTCAGTTATCTGACATCCTGTGTACTCTGATACAATATTTGCCTCCCATTGCATGTCAGATTTGACAGGTTTCACTGTACTTATATTCAGGTTTCACTGTACTTATATTCAGGTGTTTGGTATTAATCATTGAGAAGATTAGTTTGATCTCTTCCGTTAACGTCATATAATGTGAATAGTTTAAGATTAATGCTGGCATTGTGAGTTAGTTTCAGAAGAATGCTGGCATTCCCCTCTGATTTAACGTAAAAGTATTGTAGTTTAAGATTCATTCCTTCATCATGTACATGAAATTACAGTGAAAACTGTCTAATCCGACACATGTTTAATCCATGTCACTGGGCATTTCAACCCTTAATTTTCATTCTTAATTTCAAATTTTCCTTGTTTTTTTTTTTCATTTCATTCCGACACTGCATTCTGACAAGAAAATTGTCTCCCAGTGTGTGTCAGAATAGGCAGGTTTCACTGTACTATCATAGATCTAGTTGGCTTATGTGTTACTCTACGAGATTTTCTCTACATGTATACTTTTATTTATAATATATGATATTTTGAATGTTTCTTTAAAATTTTTGATCAGATTTTTTGGTCATGAAAATAAAAAAAAATTCCACGTTAATGTGAATATACATTGTAAATTTGACTAAAAGAACATAGAAATGGTAAAGGTGACCTGTATTAAATTGTATGTTATACATGTAGTTAGGTAACATAAGGTAAATGGCTATGAAATGACTGGTAATGGATTTTGAAGGATACTTTGCTTGTGGTACTTAACAGAGCTTATATGTTGTTAAATTTTCTTGTTATAGTGGAGGATGTACTTAATTAAACAATTCAAAGGGGAAGGCAACCCCAAAAAAATTTACAGGATAAATGATAGCATTAATTATTTGATAAAAATTTGTCATACTATTCTGTTGATATACGGCCTAGATAAGCTTCAGTACTAATTTGAAAATGTTAAAAATTAAAATTCCAGCAATCTATAGAGGCTGCCATGATGTGGAACTCTTCTGTATTGAAGGCCACAAAAATCAATAATTTTGGCATCACATCGTCTTTTCCAATTTTGATGAGATTCTAAGATCATCAAAGATGTGAATGTGGTAGATTTTACAATTAAATAAGTTGATGCCTTCCTGTCAAGCAGTCAATTACACTAATGGGAAGGGGAGATGTGAAAAAAAAAAATTCACGAAATTCCTGAAATAACCAAGTCATCTGAAAAGAAAAAAACTATGTAAACTGAATCCATCATTTGCGTAATGACAAGTTCGAGACTACTGATCGTCCTTCTTTTCTTAATTTCTTCTTGCAAAAGAACGGGCTCAAATTTATACGGCTCCAAACTTAACTGTTCATGTTTACAGTGCTGCTGATGACATAAACCGGAACCAATGGTGTAACGTCAAAGGTGCTCTCTTAGCGGCGGGTAATTTAAAATATATGATGGATTAGTATTGATTTAATCGTTAAGCAAGGATTTTTGTTGTTAAAGACTGTCATTTACGATATCAGTAAGTAATACTTTATTCATAAAAGCAAATATGTGGTTAGGGTTGCCTTTCCCTTTAAATAAATTATTTGCTACTTAAAAAATTTATGTGAAAATATTGTTTTTACTTGGTGAATTATTTGCAAAAGTGCTTCATATTTGTTTTTAATTGTGCTAAAATCCTGTTGGAGCAGAATAAAAGATGCAATAGAGTTACTATCAAGTGTCTTAAATCAAACTGTTTACATACTTTTCTCATCGATCTCCTGTCTGGTTTTGAGAATGACACCCTTATTCTGCACATCTTCACAGCAGTTCATGAACTACACTAACCTCACAGTCACTCATTACTCTATATATACTAACTGTTGTCAGTACCACTTAAAAGAAACATGCCTATATGATTGTCACTGATCTCCAGGGCACCTGCAACAAATTTGATGGGGCACCTGCAAAAGGTTTGGAGGAGGCAAAACTGATCTTCCCATCAGTTATTACTAACCACTTATTAACCAAATAGAGGAACAAATAACCCTATGCTAACTGCTTAATTTGTATAACAAAGCTGCAATTATATGCATGTTCGTTTTGCAGGATATGTGTAACACTGTAGGTTAAAAATTGATTTGAAAACCTTTCTTATGCGGAAAAAGTTATTTTCATTGACAACTGGACACCACATAATCAATACGTTCATTAAAGAGGTGAATTGTTTCTCAAACTTGACAGGAGGATATAGTAGTAGTGACTTATTCCTACTGCTTTTTATAATCTGATACAACTTACACAATTGGTAATACCTTCTGAAAAGCAGTTCAAAACATTTTATAATCAGTTTTATAATCAATCAAAAAATATGTAAAAATTTAAAAAGAAGAACCCAGAGTATTTTGTTCTGGAATTTGGATTAAATGCTTCCTCAACTGATGAAATCCAATTTTGCTTTGTAGGAAAGGTCAGTAGATGCTCCTCCAAACCAGCAAGAGCCCCCTAGTGTGCACAATCTCCCCTCCCCTCCACTAGACCCCCCAGAACTCCTCAGCAAAGAAGAGAGAAAAAAGCGGGAGAAAGAAGAGAAGGAGCGAAAGAAACGTGAGAAAGAAGAACAGAAGAGGAAGAAAAAGGAAGAAGAGAAGGAGAAAAAGAGACTAGCCAAAGAGAAAAAGAAGAAACCACCCGTAGAAGAAAAGTGGCAGGAGGCGGTCGCTGTGTCGGCTACCACGGAAACCATTGCAGTGCATGACCGACCGCCACGGAGAATGAGCAGCTTTGAGGAACAGAAGGAGGACCAGGTGAGTGGTGTCATAGACATTACAAAGTCTTCATAGACATTACAGTCTTCATTAGACATTACATAGTCTTCATTAGACATTACAAAGTCTTCATTAGACATTACATAGTCTTCATTAGACATTACAAAGTCTTCATTACAACGTCTTCATTAGACATTACAAAGTCTTCATTACAACGTCTTCATTAGACATTACAAAGTCTTCATAGACATTACAAAGTCTTCATTAGACATTACATAGTCTTCATTAGACATTACAAAGTCTTCATTAGACATTACATAGTCTTCATAGACATTACAAAGTCTTCATAGACATTACAAAGTCTTCATAGACATTACATAGACATTACAAAGTCTTCATAGACATTACAAAGTCTTCGGATATGTTACGAATTCTTCTTAAACATTATGAATGCATGATTAATTTAAGTGTTGCATGACAGTTTGTCAAATTATATCCTCCATATTTGCTCTCAGAACTGTATATATTGGTACTGCATGGAGAGGGAAGAGCTGTAGGAGTCATCTGTCAGGAATTTATCAAAATGTCCATGCAAAGCTCTAATATGGCCATATCAGAAGATATAAATGATAGAATAGCAATGAATTAATACATCAAATATACTTTTTGAAAAATAAAATGTGTTGAATTTTGTTTGAAAATTAACACAAAATTGTGAAAGTATACTGTTCACTTGTTTAGTTTAATTCGAATTTTTTGTTGTTGGCAAATATACTAGTATACTCCGAAGAATTCATGTGAAGAACATTGCTATAAGAAATTCAAGACCTAAGAGTGGGAGGGTGCCCATTAGATCTTTTATTATCGGAATCAATGGTATTAAATTCAACCGAGTCCTCAGGGCTCCAACAAATGACTACATGGGATGATTCTTTATCCAAAACATCCTAGACAATGATGCTGATGTGTCACTATTTGACTGGGATCATTTCATGTTATGAACATGCTGTAACACTTCATTTCTTCAAGCACGTACCCTCCCAGAGAATTAAAGCTTTTTTGTTTTTGACTTCGCACATTAAGTTAGATAATTTACACATTTTTAAGTTAGATGATTTGGACATAAAGTTAGAGAATTTGGACATTAAATTTAAGAATTTACACATCTGAGTAAAATTTTCCAACCCCAGTGTTTCTTTGTTTAAGTGGTTGTCAAGGGATGAGTGTTTCCTGGAACATTTGTTTGTTGTGGATTGATGTATGAATGTTCCTAATACATGTAAATTTACACTATAAAACAATAACCAGGCACCTTAGCATTTCTATAAGTCCACAATGACATCAGGGTACACAGAGATTTTTCTGAACTTCAATAAAATATAATGATATTTTCATACATTAGTAATTAATTTACATTTTTGTAGTGCTGTATCAACTATATCATATCTGTATCATATATTTCACTCTGTTTAAATGTATTAAGATTGTTCACCATGTTACATGATTTTAGAAGGTTTTAAATGGGTACAGATTTTCAATTTAGAAATAAAGGAATTTTGTACTTGGATGTTAAACTAACCCTCTAACAGGAAGATGTATTAATTGTAATCAAGAATAATGCATGCCCTTTTCCTGTAATTAGCCTGTTGAGCCTCAGGTGACCAGTAAACCAGAGGAGGTGAAGGGTGCTGAAGCTGCTGAAGAGTCTGGGAGTAACCGGGCCGACCAGGGCTCGGAGGCGGGGTCTGACAAAGACGACACCCCTGTAAATAAAGAACCAACCAAAGAGGTTACATATTTGATGGTGTGATTTCGCACACTAATCGCTTCCATGCTTCCTATTTACACATGTACTAGTCAATTCCTTTAGTGTTGCAGAAGGCCAGTAACTGGAGTTGTGGATGACCACTGGAGACACATAGTTATGCCTCTCTAATCTTGCTTTTGCAGACTTGAGTGATGATCTGTAGTTCTATAGAAATAACCTTTGGTCAAACTAACATCTTGCTTTTGCAGACTTGAGTGATGTTGTCTAGTTCTTTAGAAACAACCTTTGGTCAAACTTAACATCTTGCTTTTACCAACTGTAGATGCTAGATATCTTTCAGCACTCGTTTCTTCAGTCTATAGCAAATGACCAACTTGTGTGCAGTCAATCATTTGGAATTTCACAGTTGCAACATACAGTATTTGTTGTTCATGTATTACCAGAGGATTAAGCTTTGGTTTAATTTAGTTGCCTGAAACAGAATGTACCACATTTTTTGGGTTAGAAAGAGATTGATTCAAAAGAGTTTTGAATTAAATACTTATCTTTTTCAGCAATATTGTAAGAATTTGAATTCTCAAAAGCTGCAAGCTTTTTATGATACTGTAGATCACCTTTATTTCGCGAGGCCTTATTTTCGTCCTAAGGATACAGTGATGTATTTTTTATATTCATGGGACATAACTTTTATTGCTTTTAAAAGTCTTCTATGTTAAAGAAGGAGAACTAAATATTCGCTTACAAAATTTATGTGGAAATAATGTTCTTTGGAATAACATGTGAATTACAGGAGAACTAAATTTTCGCGTACAAAATTTATGTGTAAATACCGTAATGTTCTTTGGAATAGCCTGTGAATTACAGGAGAACTAAATTTTCACGTACAAAATTTATATGTAAATAATGTTCTTTGGAATAACATGTGAATTACAGGAGAACTAAATTTTCGCGTACAAAATTTATGTGTAATTAATGTTCTTTGGAATAGCATGTGAATTACAGTATTAAGTATCATTATCTTGAGAGTTAAACTTCTAAGAGCTTGCTAGTTTGCTAGTGATATCGAGCATTATTGATGGAATATATTGTTGACTCTGCATGTTCAAGCACCTGGTAGTTCTAGTGAGCTTGATTGATGCACTTCCTTCGTGTAACATCAGATTATACATGGATAGAGATATAATATGTTTCTAATCTAGCAATACACCTTTGTCCAGTCACTCCATTGAGTAAAATGTTTCATGCATTATTACCTAGTTAACAACTCTTGTAATTTTGTGGGTGGGTGTGCTATATCAGAGGAAATCATGGCATGGTCTCCCTCTTCCCCCACTTTAGCATAGTGATTCCCCTCAGGGCATGCATCGGGTAAGGGGATTGTTTTCAAGGTCAGAAACTGAAATCAAATTCAGTGGAGGGAAATATTTCAAATCCTTCTGGGCAAGATTCAGAGCAGTTTGAATGTGCTCTGTTGGGAATGTTAGTGCCCAGTTGGTTTTTGCAAGAAGTCATTTGGAAAATGAGTCCATTTAGGACAGCCTTTTATATGAGATATTTTGTTTTAAAAGCCTTGAAAGAGATTGCTTTAAAAGGCTTACAAATTAAGCAGTGGAATAATGATTTATGCTGTGTAAAAGTTTTACATGTGAACTTCAATTGACCAGAGCCTTGTTTGATTTCAGTCCTACGAATATGAAAATGAGGCTTTTAACGTAAGACGTGTCTCGGTAATTTTCCTGGTGCATTCATAGGCCATGTTTTTGCTAGTTTTTCATTCATTGTTCATAAGTACATGTATCTACAAGAACTTGTATGTTTATTTTTTCCTAAATCATTTACATAAACATTTTTTATCCATTATGTGAAGTCTTACATGGTACTGATCAGCTCATCTCGATGATTGATTGATTGAATATTGTTTAACGTCCCACTCGAGGATTTTTCACTCATATGGAGACGTTCATCTTGATGAATTCAGGAATTATGACCAAACTCCATCATAACCAATAAATTTTTCTTTATTTTCCCTTCATCGTAGAATAAATATCACTATGCAATTAGCATGAATCCATTTTAAGTGTGTATGTTATAAGTGTGTTTTACTGTTATATTTATTATGCCTATGACCCGGGTCTGTCACATTACCTAGAATCAAGCCCAGGTCTTCGGCACAAAGAGCACTCTACCAAACTACCACAGCAATGTCGTGATATGTTTACAGTTGTAATGATGTCATAGCTATACCTAGTTGGATTATCTTCTTTAAGAAATAGATATTTTTTATCACACAATATATCCAGTGTTTCTTACTGAGTCTTCATTTGGCGAGTCTTGTCCCCATATATCGATGACAGTTGTCGAGATGAGCTATGTGAATGCAGCCCGAGTTATTTATATCACTGTTGTCCTGTGTGAATCCTTGTTCTTTATTTTTTTTTCAATCTGTGTTGAATTTGAATGACGTAGGCTCGTATGTTAATCTTATTTCATATATATTGTATACATCATGCCTTATTAATCTGTTTTTTCTGTAGGTCGCTTTTCAGCTACTGTTAGTGTACTTATTTCAGCCGGATTAAAATTTATAGGCTTTAACGGTGAAACAAGAGCGCCAATTTAAGGTTGCATTCTAAAATATGCAATTCTCTCTTTATCCATATCATATACACATGTATAGATATTGCTGTGATAAAATTTAGAAGTTCTTTTCAAAATTAAGGATTATCTCCCTCATGCATAGCTCTGATCCAATAGACAAATTTGACTCCAGTCTTTGGCGCTCTGTTTTTTTTAAAAGTTCTTACAAGTTTATTGTTATTTCGGATTTCCAGTATTTCGGCTTGAGCATCACTGAAGAGACATTATTTGTTGAAATGCACATCTGGTGCATCAAAATTGGTACCGTATAAGTTTTACATAGAAGAATATATGGCACTTATCATTATCACACCAAATAGTGCACCAGTTCTGACTGTGCCTAATTCTAAATACGCTAAAATAAGTACACATACAGTCATATTTTCTATATTCTATATTCACGAATCATTTTAGCTACTATACCCTATTTCACACATCTTATATTTTATGATCCCTGATGAATGTTAACTTGCTACTATAAACTTCCTGGTTAGAAAAATATGATTAAAAGTACAAGTAAACCAAGATGCTGATGTTATGCTTTTTTTTTTTAAACTGTGATTAAAGTCTTTGTTGGTACTACTGTTTTCAGGTGAAGGATGAAAGTTTGAATCGAAGCACAGACCGAGTAGGAGAGGAGTTTGATTTATAGGTTTGAACCACAGACCGGACAGAAAATGGCTGCTGGGCAGGACTGTGGTTGAGCAATATAGGACTAGTAGAAGTGTTCAGCTTAATGTGCTAATCACGACTGAATTACAATAATTGGGAAGCATAGCTTCAACATAACAAGAATTCTGATTGGTTGACAGAGGCATTATCATGGAAATCATAATGTCCTTCAGCATATTCATCCAATCAAAATGGTTTTTATATTACTGTAACAGTATACATAGTCATTTTTATTCATTGCATGGTCATATGTCCAAATAATCATTATACACCAAATTCTTTTTATGTCTTTGTACATTCCATGAAATCTACAATATGTTAATATGTAACTATTTTACAATGTATCATTGATAGCTGTCTTTTTGTATAGAAAGGTGACATATTTAACAATTAGTGATTTTTATGATTGAGGATTTGATCATTGGATGGTTGTGTCATTATTCTGCCTTGTTAGAACTTTTTTTTCATCTGTGAATAATCATTTTCTTTTGGGAATTTCTTTTATATATGTAATAAATTTTGTTTTAATGAAAACAAATGTTTACTAATCAAATGTTTTACAAAGTTATATTTTTTAGAAACATTCCCTAAAGCATATTGTAGATTTGTAGCGTCTTATATATTGATGTTACAGTGTTCTCTCCTGTGGTAATTATAGACGGAATTATAGACGTGGTCTTCATCAGGCTTCCTCATGACAAAGTTATGGTTTGATACAGTGAAACATATCAAAACTTTCTCTTTTAAAAAGATAAATTATTCAGCAATTCAAAGTCTTCTGTGTAAATATACTGTGAGACTTATTCAGACATGTAGGTATGAACATATCCCCATAAGATGCATCAGAAAACTAGACCTAATTGTATAGGTAACTGTACTCCTCAGAGTGTAAAATGGATCAGAGATAGTATTTATAACAGGTTGTCATTCTACGGATGTTGTTATACAATTTTACACAGGACGATTTGAATAATTAAATAAAATTTATAAACAAAACTGCTTGAGTGAGTCCGAGTTTTGGGTGTGTTTGGTTGTTTGTTTTACGACCCGTGGAGAATTTTTCACTCATATTGAGACATCACCAGTTGTAACCGTATAAAACTTTGGATGAAAGCTATTGTCATAACCACGTAAATTTGATAGAATACCATTATAAAGTGAGTTTTTTCACTTCACTTTGAAAAAACCCCACCAACACCAGCATTCAAATAATGCCTAGCTATCAAATTCCCTGCCAGATTGCCGGATATTTTCATGAGATTTGAAGGAGTAGAAGAAGCACACGCGGGATCATTATTACTATAAGGGGACACTACTAGTAGTCTGAGAGGAACATTAAAATCCCTCTATGTTCAAATGTAAAAGATGAGACTCCTATCATGATCCTGCACAAGATTCCTGCAGCATGTTTTTAACAAACTTGAATCTATATACTTCTTGAAGATGCTTAAACAAACGATTGATAAATTGTGCCCTTGTTCATGAGATTGGTGGACAAACCCTAGACCTGAGGATGAACACCCCCCTCCCTCCCAATATATTGTTCTTGGGTAACTTTTTAAACAATCCTATACATTTATATTCTAATGTAAAACTTGTATCCGTTTTGTGCCACCATCTTTCTTACTTCCACGGTTATTGAAGCTGTCCTGCTGTATCTAGATCACTAGATCTCCGTATTCATTCGACACATTTTTACCTCTGCGTTTTCCCTGTATAATTTTTTAAATCTCGAATTCTTTCACATTATGAATCATAATCATTGTTTGAGACTATCATGTGTGTGGAGCGCCAAATTAACGTAAACTCAAATAATTGAAAATATATTTATTTGAAGATATCGTCAATTCGATTATTGCTCTCGTCAATTCAATTAATGTGTGCATCAATGTGATGGAATTATTGCTCAAATAATTACATTATGTAATTGAATTATTGCTCTCTACAGTTTGAATTAATGATTTTGTTTTAGAGAGGGCAACTATATAATTTGTGACATCTTCGGTTCAACATATCCGCGATTAAATTAATGGTCTCTTTTTAATTGAATTGTTGCTCTCTTTAAAAGCATTTATGCGCGTATTGATTCCTTGTAGAAAGGCGTTGTAAATAACTAAAAGATATCTTCAGTTGAATACACCTCCTACACAGGAGAGTTCGTATCTCGAAACTGGCGTATTAAAGAGATTATCAAATAATTTATACAGAGCTCCAAATGCAATTTTGTGAGCAATAATTCCACCACATTGATGCACGCATCATTGAATTAATGGCAAACTAACAACTCAACTTTATGACAAACGGGATGATTTCAACTTCTCCGTCGTCAACTTCCCATATTTATGTAGCAATATTCCATTATCACCTGCATATGGTGTTTATATATCTCAACTGATTCGATATGCAAGAGCTTGTTCTGCATATGGTCAGTTTTTAAAAACCGAAGCAGGCTACTGACAAACAAGTTGATTGTGCAGAGGTTCCAACAGTCTCGTTTAAAGTCAGCATTTCGCAAATTCTATGGTTGTTATAACGATCTAGTTTGCCAATACAACCTATCATTGGGTTAAATGCTGTCTGATGTGTTTCATGTCGATTGTTAGACCGTTCTTGGCACACTGGTTTTGACTACGGATGAGTTAACTCCGTTTACCTGATCAAGATATAGGGCTCAAGGGGGTGTGACCTGTCGACAGGGGATGCTTACTCCTCCTAGGCACCTGATCCCGCCAGGGTTCCGTGTTTGCCCAACTCTATGAGAGTTATGATATTGATCATTGTTCGTTATCTTCACCTTTCATTGTCAAACAATAAATTCCTGAAAAAAGCATTGTTTTTGTTTCAAACCTAAAGCGGGGAGTTTTTCTTGTGTTATACGCCATTATTAGTCCGGCAACCAAACGCTGATTTTCCAGCTAAGCGGGAAATTGCGTCCATACAATGAATTTTGGTGTATTATTGTCCTATGGGGTGAGGGCTTTAATAATATGCTTGATGCCACTTTGGCACCTTTGAGCATTTTGAAATATTGACCATTTAATAAATTTTGAAACGAGCGGTTGGGTTTCCTGTGGTGGTTTTTCCATAAAATGTACTTTAAAGCCTAAATGTTTTTATATTTACTTCAATAAATTGGGGTTTTTTTAATTAATAAAAAAGAGAATAAAAGTATTTATTACCTAAAAATACGATCAATGTGGCGGTTTTGTTGCATTAGTTTTTATTAGCTTTAGTTTAGTACCTATGCCCCACTCGTCATTTCCAATCCAAGATGGCGGCTCGAAATCTTCTCTCAATGAACTGTAAGTATTTGTGCTTTTATAAACCGAAAATATAAGTTCAAATTGCTGGTACTATCAAAGATAAGATTATTAAATGCTCTAAAATGCAGTAGGCACATTTATTTGAGTTAGTTTTTTATTGCTTTCAGCTTTTTTTCTAAACTTTTTTGACATGAATTTTGCCGCTCAGTGCAGTTCGATGTCTTAGCACAGTCTTGTAAGTTAAAGTGAGGACAATCTAGCTGGACCCACTTTACTAAACCACATTAGTAACCTTAAAGAAACAATATGGATCATGAGTGTTTCTTTAAATGGAAGTTTAACTGCGATAACTCAGAAGATCTAAGAGAAGTAGGCCCTACTCGCATCGAGACGATCATAAAGTACAGCAAAGAATATGAAGATGGGGCTCATACAGAGCTTGAAGCAAAGCTTAAATATGATAGTAGCTTAAAATTGAAATGTCATAGAAACTGTGTGTCTAGTTATACTTCGGCAGAACATCTAAAACGACACAAGAAACGTAGCGGTTTGGTCAATGAAGCAGCTCCTATACCCAAGAAAAGACGTCGTTCAAGTACTTCCAGTTTTCAATTTAAAGAACATTGTATTTTTTGTGGAGAAGTCTGTCAGCTACAAAGAGAAAAAAAAATCCTAATTGCTGGAGGAAGGCAGTATTATGCAGAACTGCAACAAGACCAGCGCAGAAAACTTTCAAGGAGTCAATTTTAGACACATGTATAAAGCGAGATGATGAGCAAGCACATCAAGTTAGACATCGTGTTGAGGGTGCCCTAAGTGACTTGCATGCAGCAGATGGAAGATACCATGTGGATTGTATGACAAGCTTTATGTCGGCGCGGTCTATCAATGCCGCTGCAAATACGGGTCTAGAAGCAAAGAAAAATAGTGACTCAGCCTTGAATTATGTCATAAATGAGATGTCAAAAAATAACTCACAAATTTGGAACTCGTTACAGATATGGCATCTATATGAGAAGTATGGGGGGAAAGATCTAGTTCGAAAGTCGCTTCTTCAAAAGATTAGAGATAATTTTGGAGATAATATAGCTGTTCTTTCATCATCGGGTCTGGCTAGTCTTATTGTTTTCAGAAAAAAATGCCTCAGCCCTGCTTAATCTGGTGAACGACTCAGATGAAGACGAGCTAAGTATTCTGACTGATAAACTTGCTAAGACGATAACGAGCGAAATTAAAGAGATCTGCTTAGATAAATCTCGATACAGCATAAGAATTACAAAGGAAAACATTTCAAACAAATTCTGTAAGTTCGACTCTAATGGATCTTCTAGGGAAGTTATCACCAAACATGAAGTACACGCTACCAGCGCTTTTGATAGGCAATATAGTTACTAGTATCCTTTCCAATAACCCCACAAATCTTCAAATCGCTCTCGGGAATTTAATCAGAGACTCTAAGTCATTGATTAACCAAATGTATCAATTTGGAGTCACTTGTTCATATGACGAGGTCCTTCGATTCAAGAAATCAGCAGCCTTGGCAGCAACAAACGATATACAGCTCAGTGGGATACATGAAGGTGAAGGTGGACTTATACAGTCTATTGTAGATAATTTCGATGCAGACATATCATCTCAGAATGGGAAGATGACAACACACTCCCTAGCGATGCTCATTACGCAGGTACAAAGTACTCCAGTTGAAAATCAAGACACCCCAGAAACAATTCCCAGAATATCAAAGGCAGATATGTCCCAACAAATTGAGTTTGACCTTCCAATTCAGCGTTACCAAGGACCAAAGAGAGTACCCATGCCAGATAATTGCGCAAAGAAATCCGTGCCACCACTCAAAGTTCTCTGTAGCTGCATAATTTCAAAAAAAAAAAAAAAAAAGAGAGAGCAAAGGAACTCGATTATTTGTTTTTGAGCGCAATTAATAGTGATGACAATTGTCCAGAATTCAATGGTTTCAATACCTCGTTAGTGAGAGATCAGGGACAGGCTTTGAAACCGAAAACCCAAGCTGTATACTTGCCATTAATTGATATGCCACCATCCGACCCTTACACAATGATGACAGCACTTCACGAAACCAAACGATTAACCAACGAAAGAGGTCAGGCAAAAGTGGTCTTTACCAGCGATCAGCAGCTTTACAAGGTAGCTGTCGACGTAAAATGGGCTTATCCAAACGATTTCACCGACGTTATTTTACGACTTGGAGGAATGCACATGCTCATGAGTTTTGTGGGTGCAATCGGATCACTCATGGGAAGTTCTGGCCTGTCTGAAATTTTATCAAGCACGTTTGCCGGTGTATCGAAAATGCTGATAGGCAAAATGTTTCCACAAAATGTCAGAGCAATGAGGCTGGTAGCTGAGGAGTTATTGAGAAACATCATCAATCGTGAAGATGTAACGAGCATGGAAGATCTTCTAGCACATCTTGACAATGCAGCAAGAAAAAGCAAAACATCCAAGCTCTGGGTGGACTGTTTTATTAAGGCTGTATTTTTAATGATGCTTTACGTAAGGGCTGAGCGGGAAGGCGACTGGCCATTGCATCCTGTTGTAGTGAGAGGAATGCTCCCATACTTTTTTGCTTCAAGCCACGTCAATTATGCCAGATATGGCCTCTATTACCTTCGATCAATGGAGTCTTTACAAGGAGAAGTACTATCAAGCTTCATGAAGGGTCAACATGTTATGCACCACATTCCAGGACTGTGGAACGGCATATGGAGTGATATGTATATTGAGACGACTTTCATGCGCTATGGTAAAGGGCCTGGTGGCATCATTGGTTTAACATTAAAGCCAGAAACGCTGAAGACATGGGCCCTTGGTCTATATGTTTGCTGTAAACTGGAACAAGATACTGCAAATCTTATATCTAACGAGCAAGATACATGTCAACTTAATCACAAAGAAGAAACAAAGTCGAGGATTAAGTCAGACGGAGCTGACAGAGAAAATCTTTCCAAAAAGATTGAGTTGTGTGTTGATCCCCTTGATCCTGCATCTCACCCTCCTTCTCTTTTGAACATTGTGAGTGGTCAGATCGCAAATGACACCGTAAATGTCCACAACGCAGTAGTAATTGGTACCAAGCAGATGCAGAGTTCGAGAGTGGTTGGTCAAAAAAGTTCAACGACACTATTTCCAAGCGAGTCACAACTATCTCAGATAGCAAGAAGCATATCAAAATCGGAACAAAGATATTTGATACTACAGTAATTTACAGCCGAGTTATAGGCATTCAAGCAAGCTCAAGAGACATTGATATCGAGAATGTTTTAAGCCACGAGTTAGCTCCCGTTCCAACTTCAATGTTTGATGATTCCGGTGTATTGAGAATTTGTAAGTCAAAGTCAGACCTCAAGAATCGTCTCTTTAAAGAATCGTCTTCAAGATGTGCACTTTCGTCAGTTTCAGCAACAGTTCTAGATGGATCTGCGGTTTTATGGGTTGTCCCCTGGCCAGCTAAAGGGGTTGTTGCTGATTATGTGGAGGATTTTAAGAAGTTCCTGGAGAGGAAGCTACAGGACAATGATGTTTACCTAGTCTTTGACCGACATAAAGAATACAGTACAAAGAGCGTCACCAGACAGGTTAGAGAATGCGAAGCCAGCAGACCATATCAGTTAACAGAGAGTGTGCCACTTCCTTCACAGAAAGCTGTTCTCACAGTAACAGCAAATAAACAGCTGATGTCTATAATTTGCAATAATATAATCAACGATGAAGCATTCTGCCTTAACCATACATCAAGAAACAAGCTGGTTATCACTAGCAGCAGTGACACCCCTACTGAGATCTACAAGGGTGTTGCCATACAAAGAAGGGATATTTCAACATCGCACAAAGAAGCGGACAACATAATAGTGCAACAAAATGTCAATCTGGTACCATCGTGGTTGTTGCTGATGACACAGATGTCTTTATCCTTCTCCTTTATCACTATCTACAGGAAAACCTTACATGTCCACTATTCATGACTTCTCCAATTCAGCAACAATCAGTCATCGACATTAAAGCCACTGTTAAAGCTCACCAACCAACCATTCCTAATTTACCCGCCGCTCATGCTCTATCTGGCTGTGATACTGTTGCAAGCTACTATGGAGTTGGTAAAGGAACTGTACTGAAGACTTTTACTGCATTTCCTGACTCTCTAACAACACTGGGTTACCTTGATGCTCAGCTTTGTGACGTCATTGACCAGTCAACAAAGTTTGTTGGTATCTGCTACAGCAGGAAAGTCAAAGAAAAGACAATTTCCGGCATCAGATACAAACTAATTATTTTATTGTTAAGAGTTATTGGGCTGTTAATTTTTTGTTAACGGAAAAATGCTATATAAAATAAATAAATTATTATTATTATTATCAGGTACAAACTCTGGACCACCAAGTTTGGGAATGGTGCCGCTACAGCTCCCAAGATCCAGACGCTTCCACCATCAACAGAGGCGTTCGTTAAAAACGTCAAGCGGGCCCATCTGCAAACAGCAATTTGGAAACAAGCTACATCACTTGATCCACCTAATCTCGATCCCCAAGAGTATGGATACATACGAGACGAATCCTCTAAGACTCTTCTTCCCACTACAGTCCCAGATGGCATTCCATTGGCCCAAGAGAGCGTCATGAAATTGATTAAATGTAACTGCAGTGGTGAAGGTCCGTGCAGA
Source organism: Ostrea edulis (assembly GCF_947568905.1). Taxonomy (NCBI): domain Eukaryota; kingdom Metazoa; phylum Mollusca; class Bivalvia; order Ostreida; family Ostreidae; genus Ostrea; species Ostrea edulis. Next base: position 82,112,842 of record NC_079168.1, read on the forward strand.
ACCATGAGGTGCAGGTGTAGCCGTTCAAAATTACCCTGTACTTTGTTTTGTAACTGTGATGGCACAAATGAATGGCTAAATGAACTTACGAAAGCAGTTGCCTCGGAATAACCAAAACGTTATTTCAACTTGATACACAAACGATGTACAGCTGTAGCTTTGTATATATGTAAATATAATCCAAACGTAATTCCAATCTAATAATATCGCAAATGCAAATGATGTACCGCTGTAAATATTAACATATTGAGAAAAACGTCCTTTATGACGTCATACTATGACGTCATCCATGCACATTCTAACATTCAGCCTCTTTTAAAAATATTTAAAATACCAAATGGAGCTAATTGTGTGCTAGAAAGATGTTGTAACAACAGCTAGTTGCCATCAAAGTTATAGGAAACCATGTTAGACTATTGTGACGTCATAAAAAAGAACCCCCCGTAACTTTAAATGCTCAACGGTGCCAAACCGGCATCAATTTGATTTTTCATTACAAACATGTCTTCAATATGAATTCACCAAAAAACATTGTATTGACGCAATTTCAAGGTATGGTGACCAGGCTGTCGGACTCTTTAAAAGTATTTGAGAATAACAGCTGTGTGTAACAGTTTGTCCAAGAAATGCGCAAGCATTCTCTAGTAAGTTTGGCTCAAATTGCGGTCTAATTAAAATCAGAACTTCTCTAACCGTTACACTGGAACTCTCTAACCGTTATACTGGAACTTCTCGAACCGTTACACTGGAACTCTCTAACCGTTATACTGGAACTTCTCTAACCGTTACACTGGAACTCTCCAACCGTTATACTGGAACTCTCTAACTGTTATACTGGAACTTCTCGAACCGTTACACTGGAACTCTCTAACCGTTATACTGGAACTTCTTGAACCGTTACACTGGAACTCTCTAACTGTTACACTGGAACTCTCTAACCGTTACACTGGAACTCTCTAACCGTTATACTGGAACTCTCTAACCGTTATACTGGAACTTCTCGAACCGTTACACTGGAACTCTCTAACCGTTACACTGGAACTTCTCGAACTGTTACACTGGAACTCTCTAACCGTTACACTGGAACTTCTCGAACTGTTACACTGGAACTCTCTAACCGTTACACTGGAACTCTCTAACCGTTACACTGGAACTCTCTAACCGTTATACTGGAGCTTCTCTAACCGTTATACTGGAACTCTCTAACCATTATACTGGAACTCTCTAACCGTTATACTGGAACTCTCTAACCGTTACACTGGAACTCTCTAACCGTTACACTGGAACTCTCTAACCGTTATACTGGAGCTTCTCTAACCGTTATACTGGAACTCTCTAACCGTTATACTGGAACTCTCTAACCGTTATACTGGAACTTCTTGAACCGTTACACTGGAACTCTCTAACTGTTACACTGGAACTCTCTAACCGTTACACTGGAACTCTCTAACCGTTATACTGGAACTCTCTAACCGTTATACTGGAACTTCTCGAACCATTACACTGGAACTCTCTAACCGTTACACTGGAACTTCTCGAACTGTTACACTGGAACTCTCTAACCGTTACACTGGAACTTCTCGAACTGTTACACTGGAACTCTCTAACCGTTACACTGGAACTCTCTAACCGTTACACTGGAACTCTCTAACCGTTATACTGGAGCTTCTCTAACCGTTATACTGGAACTCTCTAACCGTTATACTGGAACTCTCTAACCGTTATACTGGAACTCTCTAACCGTTACACTGGAACTCTCTAACCGTTATACTGGAACTCTCTAACCGTTATACTGGAACTCTCTAACCGTTATACTGGAACTTCTCGAACCGTTACACTGGAACTCTCTAACCGTTATACTGGAACTTCTCGAACCGTTACACTGGAACTCTCGAACCGTTATACTGGAACTTCTCGAACCGTTACACTGGAGAAGTGTAACGGTTAGAGAAGATATGATTTTAATTAAATTGACCTAGATACCTTAAAGGAAGTGAACATGAAAAAAATATTTGTTGCATAATAAACTCATGAAAAGAAGAAAACACTCCCACAAAATATCTCCAGCTCCTCCAACTTCTGAACTTGCTCAGAAGCACTAGTACTGTTATATTTCAACATTCCAAATCAATTAATTTTATTAGATTTTAAAATATTTGGAGATAATTAAGGTGACTGTGTCATAAAAGTACTGTAATATAGGCATATAAATTATATATTTTATAATAATTGATGTACATGGACCACAGATAAATTTCGGAGATGCAATTTACATGCATTTATTTACACAAATAAAAATTACTTATTCAGAATCTGTATCAAAGTCTGAGGTTTTAAGAAATCCTCTTTAGGAAATGCTCCCTTAATTTATGTCACAACAAATGGGGGTAAATTAAAACTACTCTGACACCCCCCCCCCCCCCCCCCCAAGAGGCTGACCGCAAGTTGTTATCAAAGTCCTCCGAGACCCTTCCTCTCTGGATACATAAATCCATGGATAAACGTAAGCTGTATCAATTATAACAGGACTTAGACACACCATGTCAAAATATGGGTGTAGAGAACCGTACTTTATGTGTATATCTATGTAATCTGACACAAAATGTTCAAACTCATGACAACAAAGACACCCCTTGAATGTACATAATTCTCTCTCATTAAAACCAATTGCTGGTAATGAAAAATTATTCTGAGAAAAACAATTTCTTCCTCTGTAAAATCATGTTTAAACTGATATCCCATATTTAATTCACTTTCTGCTGATGACATTTTAACGTTGATGCACAATGTGTCCTACTGACATCAGCATCAGTGCTGCCCTCTAGTGGATGCTAAGAGATAACCCAGCAGGGAGGTAATAATTTTTTCAATATGGCAGCTCCCAAGGATTGAAAAGATTAGTTAATCTTTATGCAATATCTTCCTACTAAGAAAGCTACATCTTAATGATTTTCAGAATTCATTATATACATCAAAATGACAAATTTAAACCCTTTGTCACATTTTCATGTTCACTTCCTTTGACTCTCCGTAAGAATACAGAGGGGAAAATCATTCAAGTATAAGACTACAATTTATCAAAACATCTTTTTTAGTATCATGTTATCAGGATGAGACCGTAGGAAGTTTCAAAGTGTTTCAGGTTACTTGAATCCCCGTGATTATGTTGTGTCTGTATTTAGCGTGACATTCCTAAGATTGATTGATTGATTAAATATTGTTTAACGTCCCTCTCGAGAATCTTTCATTCATATGGAGACGTCACCACTGCCGGTGAAAGGCTGCAAAATTTAGGCCTATGCTCGGCGCTTACGGCCTTTGAGCTAGGAGGGATCTTTATCGTGCCACACCTGTTGTGACACGGGGCCTCTGTTTTTTGCGGTCTCATCCGAAGGACCGCCCCATTTAGTCGCCTCTTACGACAAACAAGGGGTACTGAGGACCTATTCTAACCCGGATCCCCACGGGACGACATTCCCGAGAGTATGCGATACTCAGTGGTTAATTTTATGAAGTTTATGGATTTAGAGAATTATACTCCCAACACTAATTATGAATGGCAAGTTATGTGCAAGTCTCTGTAGCTAACAAACAAAAAAATACTACTACTACTACTAGTGCATGTTCGTAGATCTGGCAAAAGATCGTCTAGACTGCACAAAGCCTCCCTGCCTTCCGTGAAATAAAAAACCCCAGATGTCTATATACTAGTATTATGTGAAGACTAACGCACAGCATTATTTTATTGATATTTTGGAATACAACCTGAATGAATGGACATACTCATGACCTCTCTCTTGTTACTTCATCGCATCAGAACTGCCTATTTAACTGTTTTTAGAATGCATTTTTTCTCTTGAACCATACCACAAACAATAAAACACCACAACATTTAACTTGAGATCCGCCCGTGCTCGAGGGACACCCCAGATCCGCGGTCTGCAGACTAAAAATATGAGAAATAGCTGAAATCGCATGTACTTCGCGTTCCCTCTGATATGAGAATGTGACGATGCGTGAAAATCCAACGTAATCTTCTCACGTCTTGGAAACTTTGTGCATTATAATAGGTATAGTATACCGGTATATTACTATGAATGCCCCTTTTATGTTCCGGTAATCAAAGCCATTGCTTAACATAAGTTTCCTCTGGCCTTGCAGCGGGCATAGATAAATCATTTGTGAAGTCGTTGTCTTCATAATCGTCATCTAGCATTGCAAATGGCTTTACCACTCCAACAGGCCTCCCAGAATCTGATTCAGATCGGGAAAATGACGGGTAGCAATCGCGGAAATTATCCGAAGGTCGCAAGCAGCCAAGCGGAAGTTGAGTGACGTCAGGCACCGAGTTGGTCATTGATCGCGGGTCTTTGTTCATCGCATCTTCTGTTGGAAGAGTATTCATGCTAATTTTCTGCGGAACTGGCGATATATTTAGCGATGTTTTTATCATTGAACTTGTGTCAGATGAAGTGTTAGATGAACACATTGATGACCATGTTTGGTCGCCGTCTCCCGACGATGTGAACATGTGCGAGTTTATTGAGTGTCCTAGGTCTCCAGAAGGGAATTTGTCCATCTTAATTTCCCGCGCCAGTGGATGAACATTCTCCTCTCCCGCTGACCTCGAAGCATGGCTCGAGTGTAGGCTCGAACTAATGTCCCATGGCAAACTTTGGGCGCTTATAGGTCGAGGATCGGGTAATGCCTCACGCAAATTATTTTCATATGAAATTTGTACAGACCTCATTCCACTAGAATGATGGTTAGAGGATGATGAGAGATTGTGGTTTAAGGAAACGGATGATATGTTTTGAGTACGCGAGTGCGAAATGCTATTTGATGACTGTAAGGACATCGTTTTGAAGTCTCTGCACTCAACTTCTATCGGAACTGGCGAGGTTTTAGACAAGTGACGATTCGACGTACGCTGCGTTTGATTGATTGACGTGTTTGTCTCCCCTGAATAGGGTTCCTTCCATATGTTTGTATCTGGAGGTGGTCTCACATATTTAATGTTATTTCTTGAAACTTCCCAAATGTTTGTTCGAGAAGAAGGCACATTGACGACATCCTGATGTTTGCCATTTGTAAATGATTCATCCAATGTTTTATTCTGAAACGGGTCTTTTTGAGATCGTTGTGAATGGGTCATTTCTCGAAGCTGCTTCGATGTTTCGGACGGCGAAGGTTCCATCGAGCAAAGATTTAAATCCGGGGCCTCTACAATGTCAATAGATGGCGAGGTATTGTTTGACTGACGCGAGTTTGACCCATTCAAAACAAAACCGTTCTGCTTTCCACAGCTCCGACCTTGATTTGTTGTTGGGTGAGGGACGTCCTCTTTGATGCCTCTTGTTGGTAACTGTTCATTGTGGTGACGGGGCGTATAAACGTTTGAGAGACTAGACTCGTTACAGTAATCACTGCTCTCATGACTGGCGTATGCCGAGTCTGGTGCCCGCCCCTGACTTATCGATCTATGATACTTTGATTGGTTCTCATACTTTTCTGATTGATTTAATTGATTCTCAGAGTACCCGTCACTGAATAATGCAGAATTGGGCACTTCTTGGTTGGACAAGCTATTATACCTAGTCATCTGGTGCTGTGGGCCCCGCATCTTTGCACTCCCATTAGGGGGTAATCGGCTGATTACATTTGTGTACAGCCAATATGCGCGATTCTTCAGTTCTGCCTTTTCTTTCTTCAGTCTTTTCTTTACTTCCGGTTGGAGTATGTGCTTTACGGTATCATGGCAAATAATGTCGTCTTTGATGTAAAACTCTATAGATCTCAGGCTCCTGATTCCCATGGGAATTTTGAATTTCGCTTTCCGGGGGTTGTTCACTAGTATTGGTACAATGGTGATTTCTTTGTTGTACATCGCTCTCTGGAAGAAGGGTTCCCCTGCTAGATCCGCCCATCCCAATGGGTCAGCACAAAACTCTGACGTCACTAACAGAAACGCAAGTGTTGATGACACTGTTTGCTTATCTCTTTTGAACAGTAATTCAGACACTGGCTCGTTTAATGATTTCCATGAGTCTTTCCGATAAATTTCAATCTTTGGTTGAAGTGGGAACAAAACCTTTTCGAGATATTCTAGAACTTTCTTTGCGGTATCGTAATTGTGGGTGTGTGCAAAAAGTATACTGTCGCATTCGCAGACTGGGAAATGGTAATCAATCGACTTTTTCCAAATTGTTTCATTAACCACACTGAATATATCAAACCGTCCATTATGTGTTGTTTCGGATGTAATCCATTTTTTCATGGCATGCTCATCAATGCCCCTTTCCAGAAGTCTTTCTCTTATATGATAATCTAAAAAGAACAATTATGTTGCTTGTATTTTAGGAGCAATATCTAGCTTCAGTCATTGTAGACAAAAAAAATGGACACTGGAAATTTATTAAATCTGAATGGTGGTGGGTTTTTTGTTTGTTTTGTTTTGAAGTTGAATTTGTTTTGTTATATATAGTGGGCGGCGAGCGCCTTAGTTATTATAGAAAATACGAGAAAATTAGTGGGGAAAACCACATACGTCCAACATAACACCGTTATCAATGAAACAAATAATGGGATTTATAACAATTTTTAAATATTGAAGAAAAAAAAAGATGAAAAATACACGTCAATGCTATCAAGGAAACGACGATACGATGACAACAGACGCGAGTTTAAAAATAGAGGGTAGAAAATTTGTGGGGTAAGATGGGGAATATCAAGATAATGTTAATAGTGTTTATAGACAAAATGCAAATCAAGTGAAAGAATTAATTGTTCTATACAGCAACAAAAATTATGAACAGAAAATTAATACCATTTTGTAGGCCTATCCAATCGTCCATTTTATACGCATCAAAATACCCAACTGAATAACAAACCGAAAGTACAATTAGATACACATCTTTTTTACAACTACCCACTATTTCATTTTGTACATAAAAAATCGTTTAAAAATTCTCTTTAAACAATTTTAGCTACTGTGTAGATATTTTATCTTTTAAATTAAAATTTTTATTTTGGGTGAGTTATCGTTCCCGTGGACGGTGTAAAAATGGGTAAATTATATCGATGAGCAATGCCAACGTTCACACTTCATAACCCTCTAAATCATTTCCAATACCGTCAATTTGGAATTTCACATTGTGGGTTTTATCATATAACAAGAGTAAAACAATTTAATCGGGTTTAAACCAAGACTTGACAAAATTTAGACGTATGTGTTTCTACTTGGGTGCGTGAGGTATCTCGGTATAATCAGAGATTGTGTTGGATCTGCTTGGGGTCAAACCTCTAGCACAACAGTTAAGTGATTTACGACCGAATTAACCCACTAGCCATAGCTAGTAGGAAGGTCATGTACTAACATCACCTCCACTCCCACCTACCCCTCCAGTGTGGAGCGAATTTTTGAAGGATCACTCTCACCGACCAGAAAGTATCCTCTGGGCTCTATCTTGAATTATTGTATAAGGAAATCCTGTTTCAGATTTTAATTGACGTTGTTAGATTAAGTGATATTATGGCACATACACTATAATGATCCCTCGATAAGAAATTTGTTATTCGCGATCCACTGAGATCAGTTACAGCCGCCAGTCAATTATTGACACAACTTCTCTAGAGGTAAACTAGACATTAATTGTCAAAATCCATCCAGAGAAAGTAACTAACCAATAAAACACAAGCTAGTAATACTAAAGTCCATGGAAACCGCCACGGTGGTCTAGATGTAGAGCGTTCGCCCCGCATACGGAAGGTCGTGGTACGAATCCCGACCGCGACAGACCTAGGTCGTTCAAACAGGTAGTGACAGTTCCATCACCGAACGCTCGGCATCAGGTGTGAATGTCACGGGTCCTCGGAACGGATGTCCCGTGCCACAGTAGGTGTGACATGCTAAAGAACCCTCGCTGCTTAATGGCTGTAAGCCCCGAGGATATGCCTAAATTTGAAGCCTTTCACCGGTCTTGGTGACGTCTCTATTATTATGAGTGAACAATTCTCTCGAGAGACGTTAAACAAGATATACAATCAATCAATCATAAAGTCCATGGAAACTTTGGAAGTTTAATGACCTAAGACAGTAATCAATGATCAGAGCGGCCATTGTGGCGGGCTGTGTCTGTTCTACCTGGGTGGCTATAAACCGCATTTCTATGAATAAGTGAAGATAGCGAAGAGCAGACATTGAATGCTCAAATTCCATAAAGATTACAAAATTGAGAGTAGGGCAAACACGGACCCCAGGAAACACCAGAGTCAGGCTCCTAAGAGGAATAAGCATCCTTATTGACTTGTCACACCCACCTATATCTTGATAAGGCAAATAGAGTAATTTTAAATCAAATTCAGATATAAAGAACGGTCAAACAATACGACAGAGAGTATTCGACCAAGTGATAGGTTGCATTTACAAACACCAGAGAAATTTGATATGGCTGAAAAGTGGAGGATATGCACAACGATACTTTGAAATTAAAAACTTTCAAATTTGTAACCCCTGCTGGACTCGAACCCACAATCTACAGTCCAGCAGTCGACGTGCTAACTCTCCGAGTTATAGGCGATGATTTTTCAAATGAATATAGGCAAATATTGCTGATATTTTTATTTTCATTCATGTTTTAAAAAGAAGTCAGCCATTATGACGATGAAGAGTACCCCCTTAAGTCATTATATAACGACAACAGAATGCTGACTTTAAACGAGACTGTTAAACCCTTTGTAACATCAACCTATCTATCAGTAGTCTGCCCCGGTTTCAGAACTGTCAGAGAGACATGACAACCATATACAGGTGATGTTGGGATATTGCTGTATCTGTGCATGGATAGGGGAGATTGACGATAGTGAAGTTGAAGTAATCCGATCCGGTTGTCATAAAATTGAGTTGTTAATTTGCCGTTAACGTTTATATATGCAATAAAATATTGATATATGAAGCAGATGTGGACGACTCTGTGACGTTTATTTTCGAGTTCACAGGAATATGTTGAGCTGACATATGAAATATAATGGCAGTTCAAATACTTTTTACTTGAAAATGATTTGTTAATTAAATAAATCAGTAAACCCAATACTGCTACACTTGAATTCCTCTGGAAAACACGTTGCATTCATCACATTGTGACTGCATGTAACATAGAGAAGGGAATATCATATATGCTTACCATTTGTAGATCGGTTAGCACGCGCACCAATAAGACCATTTCAATTTGTTGACCAAGCTCTAGAAGGAAACAGTGACTTGTTGAGTATCTTTTTTATAGAGCGCCAAATTAACATAAACTCAAATAATTGAAGATATCTTAATTATTTTTATTCTGTTAAATTGATGCGCACTATAATATGCTAATTCCAAGATATCAGCTCTTTTGTGATGGAGGTACGTTCAGTATTCTGTTGATAGCTTTGGTGGGTACAGAATGTAAATACATATACAGTATAGACTAGCTATGTAATTAAGAAAAAAAGTACTGAAAGCGTAAATTTTGTTTATATCAGCTGTTGGTATACATTAAACTGATCCTATCAAGAATAATTTGTTTGAATTAAGGCATCAAATTAAATATAAAATTATTATTTATTTCCTCTTTTACTAAAGTGATACTTTTATCAAAGAAAGATGGTGATTATCAATTTTTGTTTGAGCTATTTCATTATCAAATACTCATAAACCTACAAAATGTGTGTGTCCCTTCAATTCGGGTGGTTGCATGATGTTTGGTAATCATCCTTTACTTAAGGCAATATATAAACGCAGTGATACGTATTTGTATACCCTTCGCATGAATAAGAAAACAATTTTGCGCCTCACCATGCGTAAAGAGTTCAACAAAGGGAAATAACTATTGGACAACTCGGAAATAAATGAATTGACGATATCAACAATTGAATTAATGCGCGCTACAATTCAAATGAAGAGAACAGTGAACGCATCAATTCAATCAATGCTACACATTAAATGAATTGTTACTTTCTTTAAATGAATTAATGATACAATCAATTTGATTGATCCGCGCAAAAATTCTTTTAGAGAGAACAATTGTATAATCAGAGATGTCTCCAATTCAACATATCCACAATTCCTTTCCCAAAAGCTCTTTAAATAACTAAAGAGATCATCAAATCATTTATACCGAGCTCCAAGTCAAATTTTGTGAGCAATAATTCCATCACATTGATGCGCGCATCATTGAATTAATGTTCTCATCAATTTAATTGATGCGTTGATCAAATCAATTTATAGCTCTCATAAATTGAATATTGATGCGCGAATTAATTCAGTTATTGCATGCAACAACTGAATTAATGATATCTTCGAATAGTCAATCATTAGAATTTATGTTAATTTGGCGCTTCATACTTGTTAATAAGTCATTATTAAAGTTTATTTCAAAATGTCCCGGAATACTTGAGCGCGAAGTCTGCTTTGATTCGTCCTTAATTAAGGATGTATGCTACACCAGAGAAATTTGATATCGATGAAAAGTGGACGATATGTACAACATTATTTTGAAATTGAAAACTTTAAAATTTACTTTATTTAGTCAAAAAATGCATTTTTAGTAGAAAGCAATCTGAGAAAAATTTAAAACCCCTGCTGGACTCGAACAAGTGATCTACAGTTCAGCAGTCGATATGTTAACCTACTGAGCTACTCAACTAGGCGAGAATTCTTGAAATTAATAGACAAATATTGCTGATACTCATATTTTCATTCATGTTTTAAAAGAAGTCAGCCATTATGACGATGTAGAGTACATCCTTAAGCTTTTGAGTATTTTGCTTAACATTCAATATCTGAATGAAGTGAACTCTTACTCAGGTATTTTTTCTACTTGTGCCTTTGTTCTCGGATATGAAAGGGGTTCACATCTTAACAAAATTAGACTGTCGCCGATAGCCCTGGGCACTGTGGCCATGCTGTGCATCAAGTATATATAGACATAATGAGACACCACATTATTGCACAAACAGTGAAACAGTCTAACATTAATATCAGAGGCTTTCATCCCATCATGTAATTTGAATTAAGAATGTAATTGAAAATACTTGACTTTTTTGAAATGTATTTTTAATTGTAATTGAAAGTTACATCCAATTATTTTATAAATATGTATTCAAATACAGCTAATTACAATCCCATTTATCAATTACCCTATCCCTGGCTGCGAAACATTGCTTGATAACGTGATAATGAACGATGCCCCCCCCCCCCCCCCTTATTTCCCCCCTGCGATATCAGGTCGTCGAGTTCCTAGAATTACCCAAGGCTGCTTCTGGTCTGTCTGTTCACTTCCGTTTTCGACTTCAATGCGGAATTTTCCACAATCGAATTTTGGAACATAAGTTGAAGGGTATCTATTTATTTGAGCTCTAAAGGTCGATGAATCACGGGTGGAACTTCGTTCCGGAATTTGTCATGATCATCTGAGATGGTAGCCATTGTCAATAAGGTGAGATCTTGTCTTCCGCCCTTAGTAGAAAAAGTTGACAAGATGGTGATCATTTTAAAACAAGTTTGATGTAAGTGTCACTTTGTGTTTTAATGGAGGTTATATCGTGTCACAGATATGTGAAATATGAATGGAATAGTATATGTATATTATCGTATCACTTCAATAGCCAGTATAGTGTAATAGAAAGGCATAATTTTTAACTTAGTAAATAAATTTAAGTACAGTGTACTTAAATTTATTTTAAAGTTGGAACTATACATTGAACAAGTAAGCACTAGCTATTGTAGAGCTTTTTAACCGACTATCACGTATATCAAAGACAATTTAAGACATATAGCATGCTTATAGATATATACACATACATATCGCAGATTAACCAAAAAAAATAAAAAAAAAATAAAACATTTCATGCAAGAATATACAGATCTAGAAGGCTTAAGATTGAGAAGAGAATAAAACACTAACAAACAAAAGTAGATGTCACATAAAAAGTAGCAGCAAATTTCAACACACTTGCAACACAAAAATTAAATGAATTTTTGAATATTACAATGATTGTTCCCAAATTTTTATTCCAGAGATCGAATTTTTGCGTGCGATCATTGAATGCCAACTCTCCATCCAATGCTAGGACTCACACCAAAACATTCCAACGACAGGTTAATGTTATTGTGTGGTTTGTTGTAAACAATACTGTCACAAACGCCACGGACCAGTTCTAGCTTGGTAAGCTCTGGTAGCCAATAATGCTTTATAAGTGAATAAATTATCAACAGAAGAATGTAAATTATATTAGTTCATCTATATAATAAAGAATTGATAGATCTTTTAAAATATTGGCACTTGATGGGTGTGCAAATTTACTCACAAGTTCGCAAAAGTTTTGCAAACCCAACTTGGCCAATATTCATCAATTTAGTTCAAGTTCAATGGCCCTGTGGTGTTACTGCATGTATCGCTGTCAATACGTTATTCAACCGAGACTATGATTTGCGAAATTCGGCATGTTTTTATCAGAAACTCGTGCTATTTTTTTTTCTTCTCAAGAACAACAAGGCTGCAAGCTTCCAAGACAATAAACATTCTTGTGTGGTGAATATTATACATTTATTGCATGATAGTGAGGGAGACATGAAGATTTATTCACCCAAGAAAAATCATATTCCCCGAGGGCAACGCCCTCGGGGAATATGATTTTTCTTGGGTGAATAAATCTTCATATCTCCCGAACATTCATGCAATAAATTGTTTATTATACCGAAACAAAGCAAGACAACAAAATTGTGTTTGATATTGGAGTCCGCTCATCTATACATCGTACATGTATGTAGCTGAGATTGCCCTAACGGTAACATCGCGCCGTCAACGTATATATAGAAGGTACATGCAGCGAAACACTGATATGATAACCAGTTTTTGTATTTCCATTCTCCTTGAATGCTGATTTACTTGCATGTTTTTATATCAACCAAAATCAGTCGATATCAGAGACCCGCATATTTTGTGCCTTACGAACTATGAAAGTAGAATGACTCGGACTTATTGTGACGTCATAATATACTTCGTCTACTTTGACGTTAAATTTATGGAAAATTCACGAAGCTGCCCAAGGGGAAATATGATAGGGAGATATGATGTTTGAGAGGGAGATATGAAGTTTTGTCTTTTCTGGCACGTGACTGTCTAGACCAATCAGATTACGCGTTGCATAGAATTCTCATACTGAGGTATAATAATAAAGTTTCTTCAAATCTAGGTTACAGGACCATACATTTAAAATCTAGACTTTGTCAAATTAGAAATCCATACAGAAAATACATTCAAAAAGTATTGAGTCACTTTTATTTTATTATTTTGTATATTTATATCACTTCCAGATTACCACATTATGTATAATTTCCTATAATAGTTTAATAATTTCTTTGTACACCAATTATTTGTATTTTATGAGTGGTACATATGAACATAAATTTCATTTGACATGTACTTCCTAAGCAATTCAAATAGACGTCATGCTGTATAATATTCTGCTGACTACGCTGACTTTCAATTATTATGAATATTCAGGCAATGGTATTAAGGGGAAAGACTCGTTAAATGTGAGATAAAAATTGAAATTGCGAGTGCCAAATCACAAGTGGTCGCAAATTTTTGTGAGTGAAAAAAACCCGATCTTTTTCCGGATTTCCTTGGTTTATTGGTTGTACTTTGTCAGTTTGAAGTTTACAATAATATAACCTTGTGCATAGAAACACTTTACAGAATGAATATAAACGTATTGAAAAAGTAAATGTGGATAGAATGAATAACTAAGGTCTTGGTCATCTCAGTCAGTGATGACAGAGTACTTCTTGAAAGCGTTCTTCGGGCGCCTCAGAGACATCTGATTTAAATAACAATCATGTTGATCTCATCCGCGTTTGCTCAACACAAAAGTGTAAGTATCATCACTGTGGACGCTGTCCTGCTGTATTGTATAGATCTTTTAATCAAACACTTAGACTTTTTTCAGCTAGATTTTTTAAAGAATAAAATCCCCAAATGTTTTGAATATATATTTTGAATTGATGATGACGCTCTTCAAGATAGATCTCTGGACAGCGAGAACGCTGCACAAATGTACCCTATGACCCTCACCATGCACCAATGATATATTGTTAGATAATTCATTAAATGGTAAATAAAAAACTCTCAATGTTCATATATCTTGATATAGAGGCATGCTTGTTTTCTTAAATTCCTGTAAAAAAAGCAGCCGATTGAAAAATGCTAACAAAAGCTCAATTTTGCTAGTTGGAAAATAATCCACTAGCTAAAATTTGCAAGTAGAGAAAAAAGTTAATTTCGATCCCTGAATATTTTTGAATGCCAAAACTGTTGTTCCATTTTAAGAATAAAATTCAAATTTTGAATATTATAATGTTTATTTTCATGAAATAGTTAAAAAAAACCAAAACTCTCGATTATTCAAAGCATGCCATTTTTGTATGAAATTATATAAATTGATAGAAAAAAACTTGAATGGGGGTGAGGTAGGAATACATTGAAAGAGGAGAGGGTGTCCGGCCAATTCAGATTGCTACTAGCATCTTCATAATATCATATCTTTATATCACTAACTTGTTGCAAGTTGCAATATAAAATAAAACAAAGTTCAAGTTTCTATTTACCTATCATGTAATTATAGATAATTTATGTATAGTGAAAGAGCACAGATTACATGGATATGTTTTAATATAGTGTACATATATAAACATTATCCTTAGTTCTAACAAATAAGTATTAATTGTTCTGTGTATATTACTCCATCATAATGGAATTTTCTTGACTCCTCTGTTGACACAAAGTTGTTGGGAACAGCAGAAAAGTTCAGTGCATCTGTGGCCTCTCTGTGTGTGTGTAGAATCAGTATGAGGTTAAGTGTAGCCTCATGTGGCCTCTCTGTGTGTGTGTAGAATCAGTATGAGGTTAAGTGTAGCCTCATGTGGCCTCTCTGTGTGTGTGTAGAATCAGTACGAGGTTAAGTGTAGCCTCATGTGGCCTCTCTGTGTGTGTGTAGAATCAGTACGAGGTTAAGTGTAGCCTCATGTGGCCTCTCTGTGTGTGTGTATAGAATCAGTATGAGGTTAAGTGTAGCCTCATGTGGCCTCTCTGTGTGTGTGTAGAATCAGTATGAGGTTAAGTGTAGCCTCATGTGGCCTCTCTGTGTGTGTGTAGAATCAGTACGAGGTTAAGTGTAGCCTCATGTGGCCTCTCTGTGTGTGTATAGAATCAGTATGAGGTTAAGTGTAGCCTCATGTGGCCTCTCTGTGTGTGTATAGAATCAGTATGAGGTTAAGTGTAGCCTCATGTGGCCTCTCTGTGTGTGTGTAGAATCAGTACGAGGTTAAGTGTAGCCTCATGTGGCCTCTCTGTGTGTGTATAGAATCAGTACGAGGTTAAGTGTAGCCTCATGTGGCCTCCCTGTGTGTGTGTAGAATCAGTGATTCAGCAATTTCTCAGCATCCTGTGACATTGTCCTATGGAATTACATATTTACACAGTGTAATGCAGAGAATTCTTGTGGTAATATTGACTGATAGGGCTGTCATGGTTCAGATTTTTCGGTTTGGATCTGGAAACAAAACTTTGGGTTTTTTTTGGGGGGGGGGGGGGTTCAGTTTTATTTTGATTGATTGATTAATTTTATATTGTTTAACGTCCCTCTCGAGAATTTTTCATTCAAATGGAGACATAACCATTACTGGTGTAGGGCTGCAAAATTTATGCTCGGCTCTTACTGCCTTTGAGCAGGGAGGGATTGAAGGATCTTTTTCGTGCCACACCTGCTGCGACACAGGGCCTTGGTTTTTGCGGTCTCATACGAAGGACCGCCCCATTTAGTCGCCTTTTACGACAAGTAAGGGGTACTGAGGACCTATTCTAATCCGGATCCGATTCCTATGGGACTTATTTTGAGTGATAAACAAAATAACTTAATGATTTCTAGCTGCAAAACTGTAGCTCTCTGAAAAAATATTTTGACATAACGGAGAGCTACAGAGCCACCCCTTATAAAAACCTTCGATTTACGGCGCACAAAGAGCTGCGCACGGTTGAGGCCTTATATCGTTGTATTCTTGAGTTACTGTCTCATAAATTTAATATCAAAAAATTCTTAACATATTTTCCTACTATACTTGTGTCTAAACATACCTTCAAATATTCATTAAAGCCCCACACGACCTAAAAACTCACAGCTTCAAATGATTTCGTTTGTTGACGTAGCCATGTTAGGTAGCCGGGTCAGTTCGTACCCTGTTGTTGTTAGTATATATTCATAAAATTCGTTACATGTTATGTATTCGCTCTTCATTTATTATCAATAAGAATAATTTATAGAAATTAAAAAAAAATAAAGTTTTTCTAAAGGTCCTTAACACTCGTGTGGCAGGGATGGAGACCGCACCAGACTAATGAAAGCCGCATTGCCGTGAGTTTAGCTATTTGAATAATTATTATTTAAAGGCACTGGGATGATATATTATTTAAAATATTTAGCTAAAGTATTTGTGGGGATATTAGTTCACATCTAGACGTTATTGTGCAAGTATGGAAATTAACCAGGATTCGAATTGACCGGCTACCTAACATGGCTACATCAACAAACGAAATCATTTGAAGCTGGGAGTTCTCAGGTCGTGTGGGGCTTTAATGAATATTCGAAGGTATGTTTAGACACAAGTATAGTAGGAAAATATGTTAAGAATTTTTTGATATCAAATTTATGAGACAGTAACTCAAGAATACAACGATATAAGGCCTCAACCGTGCGCAGCTTTTTGTGCGCCGTAAATCGAAGGTTTTTATAAGGGGTGGCTCTGTAGCTCTCTGTTATGTCAAAATATTTTTTCAGATAGCTTCAGTTCTGCAGCTAAATGATTTCAAGAATAATGTGGACCCTGAAGTATTTATTTTTTTAGTACAAATACAAACATCAATTTCTAATGCACTTTCTTCAACAAAACAACAATCAATAAGTAATATTCATTTCAGGTCAACATTATGTACAATGCAACAGGTAACATAAGCTCTCACAAACCTTTAATGATAAACTAACTGTAGGTGAGGTACTGCAAATCTAGACATATGCATGGCGCTTACGGTCGTAGCATTAAGAATTCTTTAACATGCCAACGCCTGCTGCAACATGGGACGTCAGTTTCATATCCAAAAGTCCTGTGTCTCTCACAACTAAATGCCAGGCGAAGGAGCAATTACACCTATGTTTATGTCTCAGGTTTGAGTGGGGCTCGAATTCACGACCTCCCAGTCACAAAGAAAACTCTCTACTACAGAGCTATCGCAATCCTTTAACTTTCACAGTTTGCAGAGTGTGATTGCTTTGTAAACAACTTCTGACTCTCCTTTTCTTAGAAAATTATGTATTCCCACCCTTGCGACTTCTTTCTGTATGTCGCCACAGTGTTCGAAATTGGTTTAAAACTTGGTATAGACAATGGGTCTATGCCAAAACAAGATGACATAGACCTCATCGAATTGGCATAGTGTTAAATCTAGGATCTAGAGAGGGCACACATATCATGTTCAAAAGGGCACTCTTCGTCGCGGCAAGACAATTTCTGGGCACTTATATTACTATCATACTATGATAGTAATAGAATAATCATTTAACCTCTTTAAAAGTTAATACCTGCTGCCTTGATTTTAAACTTTTTAATCAACCATGTGAAATAAAGAACAATTGTTTATATTAACAAATATTTTTTAAAAATTTATAGGGAAAAAAGGGCATGGTGCAATACTTATCATTTCCATTAGTGGAACTCTTCAAATTAAAGGCGCGTAAAGTCGTGCTACCGGGACAACATAATGTAAACACATTACTTAAGCATACGTAATATAAATTATGGTATCGAATACATATTATAACCGACTGCAAACCACAACACTGATTAAAATTGTAAAGTCAAATTTAGGAATTGATTATTCTTACAAGAAAACAGACGAACTTATTAAACTATGTGAGGGAGAGATGGTACTAAATTTGCCAAATCTGACCGATATTTTTTTAAAGCATCAATCGCAAGAAGAACTGTGAAGGGAAAAACCTATATGCACTAACAACACAAGAACTTTTCTTGTAATTAATATTATTTTAAAGTTATTCTTTCAGACTATGAAGACATTCTAATTTATCATACAATTAGGACAGGTTCATATGGCATGGACTTTGTAATCGTACATGTACACCCCCCCCCCCCTTCCCCTCAATTCCCATATTTTAGAACAAGTTATATATATTCCAAACTGCATTTTTTTAGACGCTTATAACACTAATTAACACAACTAATGCGTTTCCAAACTGCATCGAAGCTATTTTGAAATTTACAAAATATTGATGGACTTAGGACAGAGAACATCGATCGTTATTTGGAATGTTTAAAATAGGTGTGGTGGAGTTTAAAAAACATGTAACATCTTTAATAAAATAGTGTTAGAATATCTGAAAAATGCAGTTTGACCAATAATCATTTTATTTTAAAATACAACATGTATTTTAAGTCTTAAAGGGTGGGTGGGTGCTATGAACGTTTTGTTTATGTCCCATTAATCTCGCACTTGCTCGCGAGACTTGTGCATTTTCTTACCAGTGACGCACAAGAGTCATCAAAGCGCGATAACTCTAACGAGCTGGTAATGAGAAGTATTAAAAAGGGCATGGCGCCAGCCAAAAAGGGTATGGCGTGGCACCATGCTAGTTTGCTTTAGATTTAACACTACTATATTGTAACATTGGGGAAAAAACCACACAAATTTAAAGCATTGTTATTTAGGCCACAGTTTTTTTAATTTATTGGTTTACGGATTTTAAAAATAAAATTTAGGGTTGGTAGGGAGAAAAAAACCCAAAAAAACATTTTTAATATTTATCGTTGTTTTATTTTTAATAAATCATTAACATTATTTTGTGTGCACAAATAACAAAACATGTATTTTAAAAATATTAGATAACAAATTCTTTAGAGTGAGGCCACACCAATTTGTAAAATAGTTCTTCGGATTTTCATACAAAAAAAGTGAGGCGAGAGGGCGAAATTATTTTACAAATATTATTTTTAATTTTGGAGATAAAAATTATGAGGCGAGCGAATACAAGAAATATAAATATTTTTAATTGAATTAAGTGTGATTTTAAAAAGTGGGCGCCTAAAAATAAAGATCTAAAATCATCAGATATCATTTGTTTACCACATAAACTTAATATTTTTCAACTTTGTTGATATAGTTTACAATAAATAAGAAGTATTTCAGGTTTCAAAGACTTATTTTCTTTATACCTAATACATGTACTTTGCAACATTAACTGATAAGGTCTTTTTGAAGAATTTTATTTAAGTTTCATTTCTACAAACTTTCGATTCAGAGATATGCATATTGCTAGGGAAACATCCAGTTTTGACATTCATTGCAAATGCAATATCCATTGCATCGCTTTGAGCATTTTCTTGAATTTTGATATGACATCACCAAACCTTTTGTGAATTTGTCATTAACTGTCGGTCCGGTTTAAAATAGTCATCTATCACTGTACCCCTTGCTTGTTGTAAGAGGCGAATAAATGGGGCGGTCCTTCAGATAGGACTGCAAAAACTGATATCCTTGTCACAGCAGGTGTGGCACGATAAAGATCCCTCAGTGCCATAAGCGCTGAGCATATGCCTAAATTTTGCAGCCCTTCACCGGCAATGGTAACATCTTCATGTGAGTGAAATATTCTCAAGAGAGACTTCAGGCTAATCAAACAATCAATCATACGCTATCAATGCAATGTTCTCTAAATAGTGGCATCGAATAGCGCTTCAAAAGTTTCATCGGCTTCCAGTTCGATTCCAGCATAAGGAACAACTTCCAACCCAGTGTTATGAAGTATCGTACATATTAAGATAGACATCATGAATAACTTAACCGTATTACACTGTTAGGAAATTTCTCGAGAGCCCGCGCTTCTGTCATTTGTCAGCATATACATCAAGGTTATTTGTGCGCTTGTTGTAAAAACTAAAAAAAAATATTTACGGATATTTTTGAACACGCGGGCGGATATTATTTTTTGATAATAT